>NC_007092.3:627436-633314 GCF_000004695.1 Dictyostelium discoideum AX4
TTATTATTATTGCTATTGCTATTATTATTGATATTATTATTATTATTATTGCTATTATTACTATTATTATTATTATTATTATTATTACTATTATTATTATTATTACTATTATTATTATTGATATTATTACTAATGCTATTATTATTATTGCTACTATTATTATTACCACTGTTATTATTATTAATATTATTACTATTACTATTATTATTATTAATAATATTATTATTATTATTATTACTATTGTTATTTATAATTTGTTTTTTACCCCATTGTTCTAGAATACTACCTCCACTATTATTTATGTTATGAGGTGAAATTGGAGAATTATTAGTACTACACTCACTTTCATTGTGATCATCACTTTGGTTATAACTATCCTCTGTATTACTGTCTTTATTTATAAATGGTTCAGAGTTTTGAAGTTGAGTTTGAGGTTGTTGGTTGTTATTATTTTCATTTTCATCTTCATTAGCTGATTCGTCAACCTCTTCATCAATTTCAATTGGTGAAGAAGAAAGTGGTGATTTTGGTGATTGATTATTAGTGTTACTATTATTACTATTAGTGAGTGTTGTACTACCACTACTATTTGTATTATTACTATATGACTTATATAACATTTCTTTATTTATACTATTATTATTATTATTATTATTGTTACTATTACTATTTACAGTTTTCTTTTCATTTTCGGTTGCGCTATTATTATTATTATTATTATTATTATTATTATTATTATTATTATTATTATTATTATTATTATTATTATTATTATTATTATTATTATTATTATTATTATTATTATTATTATTATTGTTATTATTATGATGATGAATACCATTTAAAAGTAGATTTGTTGAAGATATAGAAGAAGAATTTACAATTGAACCAGGTGGTGGGATAGGTGGGGAATTTAAAACTAAATTTGAAGAAGAAAGAGATGGTAACAAAATACCACCAGGATTATTCGACGAATGATTACCATGACCATTACTATTATTACTATTACCACTATTATTATTATTATTACTATTATTATTATTGTTGTTGTTATTATGATTACCATCAGTGTTATCATTTTCAAAAAAACTTGGTAAATTTGAAATGTTTGGACCACCATTCACTTTAAATGGCGAGTTTGAAAAACTTCTCCAAAGATCATCTAAACTATTAGAATTTGAATTTGCTATTCTATTTGGTGTATTTGATCTCCATAGTTGCTCACCATATTCTCCGTGATTATTTGATGTTGCTGCTCTTAATAAATCCTCTAAACTACTCTTTGATTTTCCCCTTTCAATTCTATGTAAAGAATTTGAACTAACCCTGCTAATACTATTTGCTATACTATTTGGATTATTTTCTTTTATATTTCCATTATGTTGATTATTTGTATTATTGCTATTGCTATTATTACTACTATTACCACCATTATTTCCACTTTTTAATAACTCTTCTAAACTATTATGATCACAAAAAGATAATGATGGTGGTTGCTTTTTAATTGGCATTGGATGATTTATATTACTATTATTATTGTTATTATTATTTCCTTCATTTAAAATACTTTTTAAATTGCTACTCGAGCCATTTGCTTTATTTATTCTTCCGATATTTTTAATATCTTCGTCATCTTGTTGGTGTGTTTGAGATTTTTGAGTTGTTGTTGTTGTTATTGGTGGTGGTGGTGGTGGTGGTGTTGTTGTTGTTGTTGCTGCTGCTGCTGCTGTAGTTGTAGTTGTTGTTGTTGTTGTTGCTTCATTCATTGATATATCCATCATCTTTTTTCTGTTGCTTATATGTGATTTATGCTAGTTTTTTTATTTTTTTTTTTTTTGGAAAAAAAAAAAAAAAAAATTATTTCCTAATGAACTAAATTATATTTAAAATATATTTTTGATTAATACAATAAATGATGAAGGGATTTATTTTTTTTTTTTTTTTTTTGTGTGTGTTGGTGTGAAAATTTAAAAAAAAATAAAAAAAATAAAAAAATAGAGTTGATGGTTTTTTTTTTTTTGTTTTTATTTTTTTTTTTTTTTTTTTTTTTTTTTTTTTTATTTTAATTATTTTTATTATTATTTTATTATTGTTATTATTATTATTATTATTATTATTATTATTATTATTATTATTATTATTATTATTATTATTATTTTTATTATTATTATTATTATTATTTTATTTTAAAAATTATTATTATTTATGTAACTCTTTATTTAACAATTAAAAAAAATTAAATAAATTAAATGTTGTAGGGAATTTTCAATAAAATTTCACTACAGTAGCGTAGTGAATTTTATTATTTAATTTCACTACAGTAGCGTAGTGAAAAAAAAAAATCACTGACCTTAAATGTTGTAGGGAATTTTCAATAAAATTTCACTACAGTAGCGTAGTGAATTTTATTATTTAATTTCACTACAGTAGCGTAGTGAAAAAAAAAAATCACTGACCCTAAATTTTTTTTTTTTTCAAAAAACAAATAAAGTTTATTAAATTATTATCTTTTATTTGATTATTAGTTCTATTTAAGTTTTTTTATTTTTTTTTTTTTTAATTTAATTTTTTTTTTTTTTATTTTATTTTTTTTTTTTTTTTTGCGCCAAAACTTTTTTTTTTTTTCCCCAACAAAACTTTTTTTTTTTTTTTTTTTTTTTTTTTTTATTTTCATTTTCCCAAAATGAAACAAGATAAAATAAATGAAATTATAAATTATTTAAAATTTATTGAAGATAATAATTTTGAAAATACTAAACATAAAAATTATAAATTTTTACATGATGAGTAAATATTTTTCCTTACAATAACACAATCATTTTTTAAATTCTGACCAATAAAAAACAGAAACAGAAAAGAAAAATTATTTAGAATTGAAAAAAAAGTCATGAATTGTGGCGGAGATAGAAATATATCAAAAGAAGTGTGTTTAGAAGTAATTAATGATTATAGAATGGTATCACTCTGGGAAGAAATGCATAAAGGTCATATAGGAAGAGATGCAACCTATGGGAACTACAAGACTAAATATTATAATATGGGATTGTATTCTTTTGTATCTGATGCAGTAGATACGTGTGACATTTGCCAACGAAATAGAATAAAAGGTTTGGTATCAATCATTTTTATATGATGTTTTGTAACTTTTATATTAAAACTCTTTTAATAATTTAAATAAATTAATAGGTATAACAAAGGATTTTGCTCCAATTGTAGATACCGAGGAATACTCAAGATTGGTTTATGATTTAACATCAATTAAAGGTGAACATAAAGAAAAAGTTACATACGATGATGATAATGAAAAGATACTAACTAAACTAGATGATCTTATCCAATATGACTCTGTACAACCGTACGACACCGATGTTGTTTACATTATTCTATGCATAGATTCTTTTACAAAATTTGCTACTGGAAGGTATTTATTTTTTATTTATTAATTTATTAGTTTTCTTTTTTTATTTTAATTATCATTTATTTTTTAGATGTTTGACAACAAAGAGAACAGTTCCCATATACAATTTTTTGGCTCTCACGTACTTTGGCAAACCTGTGAAAGTATGGCACTGCGATAATGGACGTGAATTTAAAAACAAAGTCCAAAAAGAATTCCTAAAACTTTTTCCAGGCTCCAAGTCAGCACATGGAGCTCCTCGTACACCAACAACTCAAGGTATGGTAGAAAGATTGAATCGAACTATCAAGGAGAGGATCTCAAAATTAAAACAACAAGAGTATGATATTGTGAACAATATAAATTATCGATATGTTTATTAATTAATCATTTATAAATAAATTTTAGTTTTCTTGATGGTACTTCTAGGTCTCTTTCTGAACTATTAAAACAAGCTTTGTATGATTACAATAATACAAAAACAAGAACAATTAAAATGACACCATCTCAAGCTGTTGGTATTGTTCCTTTGTTTATTAATGTTCAATCAGAACAAGACTCTCAATCAATTGGTGTTTCAGATGTTTCAAAAGAAGAAAGAACAGCTATTATTCTTGAAAATCTCACAAGTTACCAAAATCAATGGAATTCAAAACCACCAAAGGGATTGAAAGTTGGTGATACTGTACTCTTTCTAGAAATTAAAAAAAATAATGTAAGTAATTAAAACATAAAGATTAATAATATATGAAACAGTAATAATTAACAAATTTTATATTTAATTCTAATAGAAAATATTGATTTTGTGTAAAATTCATAAGGTAATACAGGAAGACACTAAACAACTTTATAAACTTGAATTTTTGGAAGATGGAATCAATAGCCTTCAAAAAAAAGGTTTATACTCTGGTTTTGTAGGAGGTAACAAGTTGGTTCTTTATAAACAATCAACAGTTGATATTTTTAGAACATCGCCAAACATACAAAAAGATATTGATTCTTTTACTTCTGGTCTTTATTTAAATAATGATGGGAAAGTTATTGAATTTCTGGTTCAGTTTATTAAAAATCTTGGTAAGGATTTATCCAATTTCAACTTGCATCAATTGGTAACACAAAATGATCCATTTAGGGTTTTGGAAGATGCTCTTAACAATCCATCAAATATTCCACCTATCATTAACGATAATCCATTTCAACACAAACTCAATAATGAAATGGAACAAGAAGAAATACTCCCATTTTTAAATAATAATCCAACAGCGCCAAATTTAATGAATTGTTTGAGAAAGGATATGAATTTAAAAGAAATAGTACCACCAATACCTCAAGTGCAAATAATACCATCGTATACTATACCACAATCTGGTAGTGGTATAGTAACAACTGTTAAACGTCTCAGAGGCCGTCCTCATAAGATACCAATTGTTAATAAACCTCCTTTAAAATCACATTCTAAACCATCCAAATCACCTCTCAAATCACCATCCATTTCA
This sequence comes from Dictyostelium discoideum AX4, assembly GCF_000004695.1. Taxonomy (NCBI): domain Eukaryota; phylum Evosea; class Eumycetozoa; order Dictyosteliales; family Dictyosteliaceae; genus Dictyostelium; species Dictyostelium discoideum. The sequence continues at coordinate 632,330 of NC_007092.3, forward strand.
CCTTCCAATTCACCATTTAAATCACCATTTAAATCACCTTCCAAATCACCATTTAAATCACCTTCCAAATCACCATCCATTTCACCTTCCAATTCACCATTTAAATCACCTTCCAATTCACCTTTTAAATCACCATTTAAATCACCTTCCAAATCACCATCAATAGGAAAAATCGTTAATGTGATACCTTCAAAAAAAGTTGCAAAAACAAAGTTAACAAGGACACAAAAATTAGAACTTGATTTGGTTGCAATTAATAGAAGGGGGTATGGGGAAATTAGAAAATAAAAACAAGTGGCCAAATCAAAAAAACAAAAAAAACACAAATCAACACAAAAAATTAAAAAAAAAAAAAAAAAATTAAAAATTAAAAAAAAAAAAAATTGAAAAAAATAAAAAAAAATTACATTTGTTAAAAAAAATAAAAAAAAATAAAAAAAAATAAAACTTAAAAAAAATTGAAAAAACAAAATAAAAAAAAAAAATTGAAAAAACAAAATAAAAAAAAATTTCAAAAAAAAAGAATGATCGAAGAATTAATAGATTCGATAAAACTCTTAAAAAATTTAGCCATTGAATATGGCAATGAAGAATAGTTAGATTCAGAGGAAAATTTGACTAAATTCCTCGAAAAAGCAGCCAAAGTACTATATGTAAATAGGGGGGATGCTTTAATCGTTAAAAATTCAAATATGATGTTAGAAGCATTAGAATTAAAATCAAAACAATTTCCCCAACATTGTGTAAAAACTGTAATAAAAAACGAATAATATTTGGACTTTTTTGTATACAAAGGAAAATGCAAAAACATCAAATGCACCAGAGGTAACAAAGCTAGAAAAAATTCAATTGGGTGCAGTGTTTACAGTGATATGGTAAATCAAGCAATTGAACAACTCAGGGAGTTAATAAAAATAAATCAATAAAAATAAATTAAAAAAAAAAAAATTGAAAAAAAAAGCAAATTAACCTTAATGATCAATGA
>NC_007092.3:633414-635914 GCF_000004695.1 Dictyostelium discoideum AX4
AAAAATTTTAAAAAAAAAAATTTGAAAAAAAAAAAAAAAAAAAAAAAAAAAAAAAAAAAAATTAACAATAATTTTAATAAAAATAAATAAAATAATAATTAAAACAAAAAATAAAATTTCAATTTAATAAACTTTTTTTGTTTTTTGAAAAAAAAAAAAATTTAAGGTCAGGGATTTTTTTTTTTCCCTACGCTCCTGTAGGGAAATTAAATAATAAAATTCCCTCCGCTCCTGTAGGGAAATTTTTTGGAAAATTCCCTCCCCCCTTAAAAAAAAAAAAAAAAAAAAAGAAAAAAAAAAAAAAAGAAAAACGATGGGGCCAAGATTTTTTTAAAACACATAAAATCTAATTGAGATTTGATCAAATAAATAACCCAATAACTGACACCACAAAAAACTTTTTTAAAAAAAAAAAAAAAAAAAAAAAAAAAGCCAACCTCTTTTTTTTTTTATGTCCAATTTATTAATTTTCGAAATACTTTTATTTGATATAATGATTTATTTATTAAACTGTGCACAATATGATCTATATTTATTTTATTATTATTATTATTATTATTATTGATATATTCATTTATAAAATTGGAACATAAATCAAATATCAAAAAAAAAAAAAAAAAAAAAAAAAAAAAAAAAAAAAAAAAGAAAAAAAAAAAAGAAAAAAAAAACGTTGTAAAAAAAAATAATATTAATAATATTAAAAAAAAAAAAAACAAACAAATAAACCCAACCAATAATAGGAAAAAAAAAAAAAAAAAAATGATAAATAAAAAAAAAAATAATATTAATAAAATTAGATGTTTTGGTTATTTATGTTGTGTGGTGGTGAGAGGTGTGTTTGTGTGTGTTAAGTTTTTTTTTTTTTTTTTTTTTTTTCTATTCATTTTTTTTTTTTCTTTTGTGTTGATAATCACATTGAAAGGTGATTTCAAAAATATTGTTATTGTTGTGATAGTGGTTGAATATAAATAAATAGAGTTTGGGGTATTATAATGTGGTGGTGGTGGTGGTGGTGGAGTTTTGTGTTGTTGGTCTGCTTGAAGTTTATATAAATAAAAACAATTGTAATTTATGAAGGAGGAGAAGGATTTAAATTGAATGTAAAGATTATATTTGATTTCAGTTTTTTATTTAAATGTCTATATGAAGGGAAATTATTATTTATTTTTTTATTTATTTTTTTATTTATTTATTTATTTATTTTTTTATTTATTTTTTTTTTATTTTTTTTTTTTATAATATAATGCTTTACTATTCAAAGGTTATATGTGGTCGCATTACTACAATAATCAAGTATCACAGATAATTTAAAAAACAAAAATGAAAAAAATAAAAATAAAAAATAATAAAATTAAAATAAAAAAAAAATAAAAAAAAAAACAATAAAGAAAAAAACAAAATAAAATAAAAATAGAAAGGGATGTGTTAAATGAATAGACATACTGACTTAGTTTTTTTTATTTTTTTTTTTTTTTTTATTTATTAAATAAGTGCATATATGTATTATTATTATTTTTTTTTTTTTATTTTTTTTTTTTTATTTATTTTAAAAATTATATGCAAAAGTATAAAATAATTATTTGAAACTAAATACTATGTTTAAGAATTTTTTTTTTTTTTTTTTTTAAAAAAATTATTATTATTTTATTAAAAATAGGAAATAAAAAAAATAAGAATTTATAAATAATTCTTTGAAATCATACGAATATTTTTTTTTTTTTTTACCTTTTTTTTATTTTTTTTATTTTTTTATTTTTTTTGTTTTTTTTTTATCCAAGTTATTTGATCAAATGTGAATATACTAAAAATATGTATAAATGAATATAAGTGTTTAATCAAATAGTTAAAAATATATTATAATCTGCAATGGACAAAAAAAAAAATTCGATCAATATTAGATGTGTAGATGTGAGTATAAAAAAAAAAATAAAAAAAAAAAAAAAATAAAAAAAAAAAGAAAAAAAAAAAAGAAAAAAAATAAAAAAAAAAAAAAAAAGAAAAAAAAAAATTTACCGTTTTTTATTTGAAAATTTTGGCAAATTTAAAATACGAGCACGAGCTTTTTCAACAATGTAACGCTTTTTTAGCCCATTTTTAATTAATTAATATCATTTTAGATTTTTTTCATTATTTTGTTTTTGTTTTGTTTTATTTTTTTTCTTTTTTTTTTTTTTTTTTTTTTTTTTTTCCAAAGACCCATTTTTTTTTTTTAAATGAATTAATACCAAATTTCACTTTTTTTTTTTTTTTTTTTTTTTTTTTTTTTTTTAAATTCCCCTTTTTTTTTTTTTTATTTTTTTAATTTGTCAAATTGTTTTGATATTAAAAAAAAAAAATTTAAGTGGTAATTAAAAATTTGGGAATTGGTTTTTTTTTTTTTTTTTTTTTCTTTTCAAACCACAGTGATAAAAAACAATTCAAGAATTGTTTTATTTGAGAATCACCAAATAATTTTTAAAGGATAGATTTACAAATCAAGTGAATGATTTCATATCAAATA
>NC_007092.3:640914-666799 GCF_000004695.1 Dictyostelium discoideum AX4
AAGAAATGTTATTCAAAAGATTCATGCCCAAAATGTATTCGTATTTCTAGAGTAAAAAGTCATAGAAATACAACTGTGCATCTTCAATTAAAGTAATAATAAAAATAAATATCAAAAATAAATTTAAAATATTTAAAAAAAAAAAAAAAAAAAAAAAAAAAAAAACAGGAAATAATCATAAAATCATATGTAGTTGATTTTTTTTTTAATAATAATAATAATAATAATAATAATAATAATAATAATAATAATAATAATATTTTTATAATATAATTAATTTATTAGTTTTGGAGTAAAGAGAAATAAGGAAAAAAAAAAGTGGAAAAAAAAAAAAGTTCTGCCCAGCATTTTTTTTTTTTTTTTTTTTTTTCACTTTTTTTTTTTCACTTTTTTTTTTTTTTTATACGAAAGAATGTTTTTATTTTTTTTTATTTAAATATTTGTGTAATAACTTAATAAAATAAATGTTTTCTAGATTGTTAAATAGAGGAAACGGTGGTGTAAATAAAAATATAACATCAGGACTATTATTAAGGAGAACAACAACAACAACAACAAGATTATCATATATTAATAATAGTCCTACCTTATCAATTAGATCATTTTGTTCAAAATCAACAACAATAACATCAGATGAAAAGTTAGATTTATCAGGTTATACAACAGATAGAATTAGAAATTTTTCAATTATAGCGCATATTGATCATGGTAAAACAACATTAAGTACAAAGTTATTATCATTGACAGGTACATTACCAAAGAGTATATATGGTAGTGGTGAAGATAGTTTGGTTCAAAAAGAAAAGAGTGAAGAAAGAAGAGAACAATATCTTGATAAATTACAAGTCGAAAAAGAGAGAGGTATAACAGTGAAGGCTCAAACATGTACAATGAAATATCGTAATAAAGAAGATGGCAAAGATTATCTATTGAATCTTATCGATACACCAGGTCATGTTGATTTTTCCTATGAAGTTAGTAGAAGTTTAATGGCATGTCAAGGCGCGCTATTGGTGGTTGATGCAGTTCAAGGCGTGCAAGCTCAAACAATGGCAAACTATTATTTAGCCTTGGATTCAGGGTTAGAAGTTATTCCAGTTATAAATAAAATAGATTTACCAACTGCCGATGTAGAAAGAGTGAAACAAGAATTGAAAGATGCTTTTGGATTTCATCCAGATGATGCAGTGTTGGTATCGGCTAAAACTGGTGTTGGTATCACTGATATCCTTCCAGCGGTAATCGATCGTATCCCACCACCTCAAGAACCAACTAAATCACCCAAAGTACCCTTCAAAGCATTGTTATTCGATTCATGGTTCGATAGATTCAGAGGAGTGATTTGTTTAATTAAAGTTGTGGATGGTAAAGTGAAAAAGGGTGATTCGATAGTATCAGCTGGTAATAAACAAACCTATGAAGTATTCGATGTTGGTATTATGCATCCTGAACAAAGACCAGCTCCTTCACTATTCACAGGTCAAGTAGGTTATATAACACCAGGTATGAAAACTAGTAAAGAGGCAAGAGTTGGTGATACTTTCTACATGAAAGACTTCCCTGTGGAACCATTACCAGGTTTTCAACCTGCCAAACAAATGGTGTTTGCTGGTATTTATCCAGTGGATTCTTTGGATTACACTCAGTTGAGAGAATCATTTGAAAAGTTAATGTTAACCGACTCGAGTATATCAATGACCAATGAAACTTCAGTTGCATTGGGTATGGGTTTTAGATGTGGTTTCCTTGGCTTACTTCATATGGATGTGGTTTTACAACGTCTAGAGCAAGAGTATGGTCAAGTGGTTATTGCAACACCACCAACCGTACCATATAGATGTTTATTAACCGATGGTAAGGAGATATTGATTTCAAACCCTGCTGGGTACCCTTCTGCTGAACATTTATCAAAAACTTTTGAACCAATGGTAACTGGTCATGTTACATTACCAACTGAATATTTTGGTGCTGTCGTTAAACTTTGTATGGATAGTAGAGGTATTTTAACCAATCAAGAAACATTGGAAGGTAATCGTACCAGAATCACATTCAATTTCCCTTTGGGTGAAATCGTTACCGATTTCTATGACAATCTCAAAAGAATTAGCTCAGGTTATGCTTCTTTGGATTATGAAGACAATGGTTATCAAGAATCTGATGTTGCAAAAGTTAGAGTACTATTAAATGGTGAGGAAGTCGATTCCCTATCAGCAATCGTACATAAATCAAATGCTCAAAGATATTCTCGTTCTTTGGTTAAACGTTTAAGAAAAGTTATCGATCGTCAAATGTTTCAAGTTAATATTCAAGCTATGGTCGGTAGTGATGTTCAAGCTCGTGAAACTATCTCTGCCATGAGAAAAGATGTAACTGCAAAATGTTATGGTGGTGATATTACTCGTCGTAGAAAGTTATTGGATAAACAAAAAGAAGGTAAAAAGAGAATGAAACAAATGGGTTGTGTTGAACTTAGTCAAGAAGGTTTCCTTAAACTTATGAAATCAACAAATGATGATGATTAAATGATTGAAAAATTTAAAAATAAATAAATAAATAAATTATATTACTATTTTTTTTTTTTTTAAATTTTTTATTAGAATTTGGTATGGAAAAGATTCTTTTAATCATTTTTTTTTTTAATTTTTTTTGTGCATTAAAATTATTGACTTAAAAATCCATTTTTCTGAGCTAATTTCTATTTAAAAATTGAAGAGATTAAAAAAAATTAAATTGCCAAAAAGATAATTTGATTATCAAACAAATCAATACCTGGTACGAAATTAAAATTGCGGGTGGGAATTTTTTTTTTTTTTAACTTAAAAATAGTTTTTAATTTTTATAGTTTTTATCCTAAAATTTTGATTTCTGAGGTATGTGTATATTAAAAATTTAAGATATCAAAAAAAAAAAAAAAAAAAAAAAAAAATATTAATAATAAAAATGTATAAATATAAAAACTATTTTTTATTTAGAACAAAGTAATAAAAAAAAAATAATAATAAAAATGAAATTTTTAATTTCTTTAATTTTAATTTTATCAATCGTATATAATAATTGTAATGCCTTTTCTTTAAACAAAAACTCTAATAAAAAAGTATTGGACTATGATATTTGTTTCCCATCTGGTTCAACTGGAATCAATGGATTCAGAACTAATATACTTGGCGTTGGTTATAATTCATTATATCCAAATGGTGATGGTGCAATTTCATCATACATTGAAGAAAACCAAATCGATGTTGATTTTGAAAACCAAAGATTATTTGCAAATTACTTTATGAAATTAGATGGAAATACTGAAAATATCTTTGGAAGTTTTTGGGCATTTTCATCAAATGTAATGTATCTCTCAAATAATTTAATCAAAAAAAAAAAAAAAAAAAAAAAAAAAAAAAAAAAAAAAAAAAAAAAAAAAATTTTATTAATACTAATAAAATCTTTTTATTTTTTTATATTTAATTTAAAATTTATATATAAATTATTATAGAAAACTGAATATTACTATATAGTTGATAATGATGGTGTTTATAATTGTTATTCATCAGAAATGGATTATGAAATTTCAGCAAATTTCGAATTAGATTATGTCTCTGAAAATCAAATCGGTGCAACCCCATGTGAAGTTTATCATTTAAAATCAAATTTATTACAAAATACTACTATTCAAAGTATTATTGTTGACAAATCCCAATGTGCATTAACAGCTTCAATTCTTACCATGGTTTCTCCAGCTAGTACAGGAGTTACATTGGTAAACTATTTCAACTATAATCCAAGCTCAAATCCAATTAATTATGAATTACCGGTAGAATGTGGAAATCCAGTCCCAATTAATCAAGTTATCAGACCAAGATCATTAAACTTATTTAAACAACATTAAATTTAATAAGTCAAATAAACTTTTTTATTATTATATATCTTTTATTTTTATATTAGTTTATTCTATTGTTGTTGAATTTCTTTTTTCAAATATAAGTTTTAGATGGCATATCTACTAAATAATATTATCCATATTGTTTAGTTTTTTATTTATTACCTACTCTTTTTTAAAAAATACAGATAATAATAGGTAATTATTAATTTTAAAATTATTTTGTTATATGAATTGTATCACATTAATATTTTTTGTTTTATTTATTTTTTGATTTTTTGATTTTTTTTTTTTGATTAAATTTTTTTTTTTTATTATTTATTTGTATTAAATTGAGTTAAAAAAAATAATTTAAAATCAAAGTTTCACAAATAATATCTCATAGTTTTATTTTTTATTTTTTTTTTTTTTAGGTGTATTATGAAACTTTTTCAAATCCATTTTAAATCAAATAACAAAATTTTAAATTAAAAAAACCCTTTAATTTAATTTTAAATAAATGTTTTACACAAAGAAAAAAAAAAAAATTAATTATTTATTCATTTTAAGGTGAAGTTGTAGTAGTGGTAGTGGTAGTTGTAGTCGTTGTAGTGTTATTATTATTATTATTAATTGAAAGTATAACCTGTGGTTTATAACTAAATAAATAATCAATTATTGATTGTCTTGATTCAGGTGGTGATTGAATTAATTTATAGATAATAAAATGTTGAAATAATAATTTTGTTCTAAAGGTTGGTGATAAATTTTGAAGGAGAGCAGCTATCAATTCATTTTTAATGATTGTTGAAGAAGGTGAAGAAGAAGGTAACTGTTTATGATTATTAATGAAATCAAAGAGCACAGAGGAGATACCAGAGATTAAAGATGTATGAACGTTCATTTGAGATTTATCTAAACGACAACTTTCCAATACGTCTTCATGTAAATCAACCAATACTCTACTTGAATTTCTATTTGCAATATCACCTAAAACCGATGGTGGTAAATCTTTGATTACCATTGAGATCTCTTTTTTAAAATTCTCTGATTCCTTTTGATCATTTTCATTAACGCTAGTAAAACTAATTAAAACTGCGTAAAAACTGATTAAATTCTCTTTTGATTGAATTGAATAAACATTTTTAAAATGTTCAATGATAGTGTTTACAATTGAGAATTTAATTTTTTCATTATCAACTTTTGATAGAATACTTTGCATTTCTTTGAATTGTTTCTCTAATGTATCTGATTCCTCTAATGATAGATTATGAATTATATGACTATATATTAAATCTTCATCAATTTCACCTTCTTCATTTAAATAATCTTTAATCTTTTTTTTATAATCTTTTAAACTTATTGTTGGTTTTTGATCTATATTTTTAAATGAATTTAATGATTGTTGTTGTTGTGTTGGAGATTGTGGTTGCTGCTGTTGTTGAGTTGGTCTTTGTTGTGAAGTTGTTGGATTATTACTATTATTATTGCTATTGCTATTGCTATTATTATTATTATTATTATTATTATTTATAGTTATAGAATGTTGTGGTTGTTGTTGTTGTTCTTCTTGTCCATCTTGTTGTTCAATTTGATTTTGTAGTTGTCTTGGATAAAAGAAAGATGCAATCCATGTGTACCATGACATTGACCATTGATATAATCCTTCCATTTTATTAATATTATTATTTTTACTTTATCACCTATTCAAATAAACCTATTCAAAATTATAATTTCTTTTTTTTTTAATATTTGTTGTGTGTGGGGTTGGTATATTTTTAAAAAAATGAAAAATTTAAAAAAAAAAATTAAATTAAAAAATAAAAAATAAAAAATTATTTTCTTGTTACCAAAAAAAAAAAAAAAAAAAAAAAAATGATTTTTTATTTTTTTTATTTTTTTTTTATTTTTTTATTTTTCTTTATATTTTACTTTTGATTACCAAAAGTGGATTTTGGATCAAAAACCTGGAAAAAATTTTATTTTACTTTTTTTTTTTTTTTTAAAACTTTTCATTCAACTATGAATTGTAAAGTATGTTTTGGATCAGCTTGTTTAAAATTTTTGTTTTTTGTTTTTCTTTTTTCAGGTGGTTTCAAAGCATTTTGATTTGCTTTTGGTCTGGAAATTAAATAATGACAAATATTATATAAAGTAATTGCATCACCTGGTACATTCGAATTATTTGATAATGATATTAAATTTGTAGAATCATCTTCAATATTACTTTTTAATTCTTTTCTCTTTGAAGAATCTAAATAAGATTTTATACCACCACCAACATGTTTTACCATCCTTAACCATTGAATTTGTTTTTCGATACTATTTTATTAATAATAAAAAAAAAAAAAAAAAAAAAAAATGTTAATATATTATTAATAAAATAAAATGAAATAAAAATTAAATAAATAAATATTTTACCTAGAATAAGTTTCTTCAGGAGAAATAAACCAATTATCTCTAGTTTTTTTAGAATTAATTGAGGAGATCAATTTCTCTTTAAAGATTTTAAAATATTTTGAAATTTTTTTATTTATTCTTTCTTGACCTTCTTTTGAATTATAGTATGTTAATCTCTCCAAATCATTATGTCTTTCATATTTTTTAATTTTATTTGTTGTATATTTATTTATGAATAATTTTTGAATTCTTTTAAAATCTGAAATATCAATAAAACTATTTGAATTTACAATATTTTGAAAAATTATAAAATGTAATGCCATTGGTTCTTTTTTAATTACTGCATTCACTGAATCGAATAAAACACTATTTCTACTATATAAGGTTGGTATACCATTCTTATATTTTTCATCAATTTTAATTTTAATTGTTAATTTTCTAGGTGGTAAAATTAATTTTTGTTTCTTTTTATTATTATTATTATTTTCATCATCATTATTGAAATTATTACTTTGAAATTTTTCAAATAAATTTTCAGAATCACTTGAATCTATATCTGATTCTGAAATTTCTGATGTTGAATCTGAAGAAAGAGTTGGTGATGAAATATTATCAATTTTTCTTTTTTTATCATTATTTATATTATTATTATTAATTTCATCAACTTCGTTAATACTATTATTGTTAATATTATTATTGTTATTATTATTATTATTAATATTATTATTAATATTATTATCATTATTATTATTATCATCATCTTTATTATTGTTATTAATATTATTAATATTATTATTAATATTTTCATTATTATTATTATTATTATTATTATTATTATTATTATTATTATTATTATTATTATTATTATTATTATTATTAATATTATTATTATTATTATTATTAAAATTATTATTTAAATTAAATTCTTTAATTAATTTTGTTTCCAATTGTGAACTACCACCATATAATATTGCAATTGGGGAATAACAATTATCCACTATTCCTTTATTAAGTAATAGTTTATTATTTTCATTTTTGATATGAGAACTAATAATAGTATTTTTTAAGATACTACTATTCCTATTTATAATATGTTTAACCATTGTTTATATTTAGAAATTTTTAAAAGAAGAAAAAGGAATAAAACAAAAAAAAAAAAAAAGTTAAAATTCATGGTTTAATTTACAAAAAGTAAAAAAAAAAAATAAATAAAAAAAATAAAAAAAAATATAAAAATAAAAAAAAATAAAACAAAAAAAACTTCACCCCCTTCCCCCGATTAAGTAAATTAAAACACGAAAAATATGAAAAAAAAACAAAATAAAAAAAAAAAAAAAAAAAAAAACAAAAAAAAAAAAAAAAATTAATAAAAGAGGGAAATTAAAATGGAAGTATTTTTGATTTAATTAAAAAATAAAAATAAAAATAAATAAAATTATTCGTCAAATTAGGTATTCCCTAAATTCTTTTTTTTTTTATTTTATTTTTTATTTTATATTTTTTTTTTTTTTAAATTTAGTAAAATAAAAATTTTTACAAGCTAGCTAGTCTGGGTTAAGTAAAAAATCTTTTAATTAATTTAAAGATTTTTTACTTAACCCAATTGCTGTTCATATGAAGTCTGTTTTTTTTTTATTGTTGAATTGGAAATTATTATTTATTTATTTTATTTTTTTAATTTTTAAATTCTAAACAAAAAATAAATAAAAAGAAAAATAAATACCATATTATTATTATATTTTTTTTTTTTATATTTTTTTTATTTTATTTTATTTTATTTTTTTTTTTTAAACATTAGAAAGTTTTAAACTAAACCAAATAAAAGAATCAAGAGATAATCTAAAAATTTGTTGTTTAATTGAATCAGTTCTTTCATAATAAGCTAAAAGGTAATCACCATGAAGTGTTATATTTAAAGCGGCGATTGATGAAGGTGGAATATCACCAGTACAAACGAATTGATTCCATTCAAAAGTTTCTAAATTTAGGATATGAATTTGATTGAGTAATCTTGCTTTATTGAACCAACCACCAATAACAATCAAAGAATTATTCCAAAGTATACTACTATGACCAACCATTGGTAATGGTGGAATACCTTTACATTCGATTTCAACCCAACCATTTTTATTTGTAGTTGGAACTGTGAATTTAAATCTATGGAAAGAATCTTCAATTGAAGAGATAACAAAAGTTAATGTATCATTGAAAACTGTAACCGATGGACCATCAGGGAAATCGATTTTATTTTTCAATTCTTTCTTCAAGAGGAATGGTAAATTAATTTCCTTTGGAGCATTCTCACCAATGAATACTTGATAAATCTTTTTAGATTGGATTTTAATGATTTCACGATCGTCAGGTGTTTGATTTGGTAAAGATTTGAAAGTTTTAATAGCTTCATAAAACATTAAATTCTCTTCATTGAATTCTGATTGCATGTGAGTATAAAATGCTTTATAGGTGGTTGACTGTTTATTATTCAATACAACCATTAATTTATCCTCGAATAGCATGCTTGAAAGATTTAATGCAAACACTTTTGAATGTGGTTTCGATGAATTATTCCAACCACCGAAATGGATGATTTTATCTTGATAAATGATTGAACCACCAGATGGTAATGGATGGTCAGAGTAAATGTTATTATCCGACGCTAAACTCTTATAACTATGTTCCTTTGATTCAATCTCTTTCTTTATCGTATAGAGTTGTGATATTATTTTAGATGGTGATGGACGATTCAATGGTTCACCTGACCAACAATCTTTAATTAAATCTGCAAATGATGGTAAACAATCTAATGGAATCGATGGACGTTGACCACTAATAACAATATTTGAGAATCTATCATGATCTTGGAATGCTATTGATCTAGTTAACAATTCATATAAAATAATACCAAATGAATAGACATCACTATTTTCATGATAATTTAATTTTTGTAATACTTCTGGTGAATGATATGATTTTGGTGTTGTACTAGTTGGAAATAGTGACGGTAAAAATGATGATTGTGAAAAATCTATAATTTTTGCATTTACAAATGGTTCAATTTCAAGACCATTGCCACTTGACTGATGGTCATTTGATTTCTCTAAAATTATACCAGAACTTGTTAAATTTGTTAATAGGAAAGGTGGAGAATGTGAATTTAATTTATCCATTGCACGAGCTATATCCAATGCAATCTTTAATTTAATATTCCATGGAATTTCAGGATGCTTTTGTCTGTCTTGAATATACTCTGATAGGGTTGTGCTACCTTTACTACCGAATGTCGGATTCTCTGTTATGATTGCGATTGGGTTCATTGAAATACCAATTATCGATAAAACATTTGAATGACGGAAATTATATAATGACAATGCTTCATGTCTAAAACTTGATAGAATACGAGCACAATTATTTTGGAAATCTGCGCCCAACAATGGAGCATTGAATACTTTAATATTTACAAACTGTTTACCATACATTCCCATCATTGATTGTGTTGATGTACCATTTTCATTTTGATTAGAATGATCTGGTAAAACTTCAATCTCTCTATAATCAATTTCTTTAATAAAATGACAAATTGAAAATTGATCTAATAATAGTGATCGAATTGGTACCAAAAATGAATCATCTCTATAAATTTCAACTTTTCTTTCTTTTTCTTTTTCTTTATCTTTATCTTTTTCTTTTTCTTTTTCTTTTTCTTTATTTTGTTTTGCTAATTCTTTCAAATCTTTTTTAGATAAACTATTATTATTATCATTATTATTTGATTGAATTAGGTTTTTAGAATCTTTTCTTGAAATCTTTGGATTTGATCTAGATGAAGCAATTGGTGAACTTGTATCATTTGAACTATTATTGTTATTTGGTTTATATTGACAATAAATACCTAATTCACCTTTAAATATTTGTGCTTCACATTCTTCCAATTTAAATAAATGAGGTGTAACGATTTTCTTTTCAATACAATGACTACATGGTATAAAAGTTTTAAATGATACTTTATACCATTTTGAAACTAAAGATTCGAAAATACTATAAACTTGACTTGATAAGGTTGATGGTCTAATAAATCTTATTGTAATTTCAATTGTATTACTATCATGATCAACATTTACTAAAATACGTTCTTCACGGAATTGTTGTTGTAATGTGTTGTTGGAAGATCCTGATGCTAATGATTGGAGAGTTGTTGCTGATGTTGTTGTTGTTGAGTTTGCTGTTGATGATGATGATGATGATGATGTTGTTGACATTGATGCTATCTCTGGTACTAAAATTGCTAAATCCTTCCAACATTTATAAAGATGAGCATGTTGCATTAGTCTACTTAATAATCTACCAAATAAACCATTTGGAATTACATCTAATGAGAATCTTCTTGAAAATTGATGAATTTCAGGTGACTCTGGAAAAGCTTCCCAAATACCTGGTAAATCAATGATTGGTATCATTGATGAAATATTATTCAAATTTAATGCATTACTTAATGAAGATGATGAAGATGATGAATTTGAACTAATTGAACAATTACCATTGATTGATAGTTGTGGTGGTGGTGCTAATAATGATGAAACCAATGCCCAACCAACACGAGCATTAAATGAACTTGAACGACCATTTCTAACTTTTTGATTTGATGTAAAACTTGATAAACTACTTGTATTATTTAAATTAACACCAAAATAAGAATTACTGCGATTTGCTTCATGAATACTCATTGATCTTGATCCTGATCTACCACGACCTACATTATTGCCATTGCTATTATTATTATTATTATTATTAACTTCTAATGAATAAATATTAATTGCTAAATCATTACTTTCTAATAATGATAAAAATAATGAAAAGAATCTTTCAGGTACATAATATTTTGAATTTGTACCCCAAACATAACGTAAAACTCTATGTGGTAAAATACCAGTGATTGTTGAATCATGTGATGCATCATTTGCTTCTTCAGCACTAACACTAACATTGAATGGTAAATTTTGAGGATTAAAACAAACCAATGAAGCTATTGCCTTTGCTATCCAAATTGGATTCAAAGCAATCATTTCAGTTTTTTGAGGTGTTGAACCTGGTTCCATACGAATGAATTGTTCAAACAATGCAATTGAACCCAATGAATTGAATAACGATTTCAATTGAGTGAAATGTGGTTCATTATGTAACTCCATTGTACGTGCCATTTGTTGTAGTGTCTTTTTGGTAACCAATGGTGGTGACATTAAATTTGATTCCTCTTTAAGATAATCCTCTAAAAACATAAAGGAGGCAGGATAGGTTTGTTTTAGTATTGGATTCTTTGCAATCATTTGTTTAATATCTCTTCTAAGTTTTCTAATTCCATCAGCATCTGATTTCAATGTTGAAACTGCATGAAAAACCAAATTAAGTGTTGGAAATAATTGTTTATATTTTAAAGATAAACAATCGAATACTTTATCAACTTGTTTCTTACTATTGGATGAAATCTCATCCAAATGAGTACCAATGATAATGATTGTTGCTTTTTTATCATAATTATTAATACCATGTAAATAAGATGTTATCTTTTGTTCATTTGATTTACTTGAACCAAATTTAGATAAATTGAAACAAACTGTATAAATTATATTTGGTACAAAGAAAACATGACTAATATCATTTTGCATACCTTCAAATTCCCAAAGATGAATTGTAATAGTTTTCTTTTTCTTACCATCTGGACCATCAACATTAATTGGACATTGCCAATCTTGAATATCTAAAATATTTGTTTTACTATTACCTGAATTATTTGAATTATTACTGTTTAAATTATTTAATGATGGTAAATTACTTGAAGAAGATGAAAAACTTGATTTTGGTAATTTTTTTAAACATTTTATTAAATTTGATTTACCAGTTGATTTATCACCCAACATAATGATTCTAGTACGATAACAAGGTACGTTGGTTCTCATGGTTTCAGAAAAGAATGAGAAAATACCTTCTTTACCTTTTTGAATATATTTCTCTGGTATATTATCTTTTAATGGTTTATTACCAGTTAATTCTAATGAATTTAATTTCTTTAAAGCTACAATACCAGGTGGTAAACGTGAGATATTATTATTTGTTAATCTAAGTTCAATGAGTGATTGCATTCTATGAATTGCAGAACTAATCGATTGTAATTGATTATTATCTAAATAAAGTTTCTTTAAATTTGTTAATAATAAAAGTTGGGGTGGTAATGACTGGATTTGGTTTCCATTTAAATTGAGTTCAGTCAATGATGTTAATTTTTGGATATCAGAAGTTAAATGAGAAATTTGATTATCTGCCAATGTCAATACTTGTAATTCCACTAAATTAATTATACCCTCTGGTATGGAGGTTAAATGATTCTTTCTTAAATCCAGTGACCTTAATTTAGTGGATGTGCATATCTTTGGAATACCATTATCGTCCAAATCGTTATTACTAACACGTAACACCTCCAATGTCGGGATTTGAAAGATATCAATTGGTAATTTAGTGAGATAGTTATTTGAAATATTTAAAGTTTTCAATTTTAACCAAGTATACAATGGTGGTAATACCACCAATCTATTACTACTCAATGTCACATTCTCAAGATTACTTAATCTCGTTCCCAAGAAATCTGCCATCTCTGATGAAATCTCGGTTAAATTATTCTCTTCTATACAAATGGTTCTCAATGATGTTAATCTTGCAAGATCACCTGGTAATAATTTAAATTTATTTCTATTCAAATTTAATTCTTGTAAATCTTTAAGTTGTTTAATTTCGTTTGGTAAACTTTCCAACTCTAATGAAAACATATCCAACTTTTGTGGTATAATTCTATTCAATTGTGATATTGATTTAGTTACTGAATTTATATATGCATATATTAATTTACATGTTGAAGGTGACTGAAATGAAAATGTTATAACTGTTTTAGTATCACTACTACAATAAACTGTAAAATTAGGTAATACTTTTAATGATGATGATAGTGATGTTGACGATATTGATGGTGTTGATGATGACGATGATGATGCTGATGACGAATTTGATATTGATGATGATGACGATGATGATGATGATTGTGGTGGTGTATATAATACAATTTTTAAAATACTGCTAAATAAAATAGCTAAATCAGGTTCACCATGATCAATATTAACCTTTGGTCTCCAAACAATTTGTTTATGAAATAACCATAAATTACCAACTGATGATTGATGTTGACTCTTTTGTGTTGATGTTAATACCTCTTCAATATAAAGAATTTGAGCATCATCTGTATTCATACGTTCTTCAGGTGATTGGAATAAAATATCAGCTTGTTGAATAAACATTGTTACAATATCTTTAATTGTCTTTAAATGTGATTCACTAATCTCTTTACTTTGAGCAATTGTTCCAATAGTTGGTCTTAATATAAATTTATGAAATCTTTCAACTAATAATTCCAATGTAACATCATTAAAATTTGTATATACCATAATATCTTTTAAATATTTCATTAATCTACATAAAATTGATTTATTTGGATTATTCATTTTCCTAATCATTAAATGTAATAAAGTTTCTATAAAAAAATAAAAATAAATTTATTAATATATTATTAATATTATTATTATTAAATTGTTTAATATATTGATGATATATTAATATTTACCAGTTTGATAATAATTTAAAAGAGTTTCATAAAATTCAACACTTATAATTGGTTCAGGTAAACGATTAAAAAATTCAATTAAAATTTCTGAAACAACATGAACATTACATTTTTTAAGTGATACTTCAATACCTTGATCATATTGATTACAAATATTTTCAACTTCTAATTTAATTGATTTTTGTGATAAATATTGATGTGGTGATGTATTTGTATTTGTTGTTGTTGTAGTAGTAGGCTGTGGTTGTTGTTGTTGTTGTAGTTGATTTATAATATTTGGTGATGAATTACCAGATGAACCAGATGAAGAAGATGATGATAATGATGATGATAAATTTGGAGATGTTGGTACACTAATTGTTGGTATGGTTGTATTTGCAGCAGTTGAGATTGGACTAATACTTGAGGCTAAATTACTAGTACTTGTATTATAATCACCATAAAACAATCTATTTGTTGATAATGCACTACTTGATTCTAAGATTGTAAAGATTGAATTTAAAATTGAGGGTATTTGATTACCACTTTCGTTTGGGTAACGTAATATTACACGTAATGGTATACCGAATATACCTTCGAATGGTACAACTTGAACACTGTTTAAAGAGTTTGGTGATGTGTGACCACTAATTGTACCACTACCACTTGATATAGAGGAGGAGGTTGATTGCTGGTATGGTGATGATGGTGTTTTATATTGTTCTTTACTTTGACTAACTAATTTACTCATTCTCTCTTTTGAAAGACTCATTTTACCTAAAAATTGCATAACTTTTTCACCGGCACCTGCTTGTTTAACACCTGATGATGACGATGATACACCTGTTGAATTCATTAATGGTGACCTATTTTGACTGCTAACTGCAGATGCTGATGTTTTCTTATTATGATTACCTCTTGGATAACCCATAGTTGGTGATGATGATAATGGCATTTGTGAATCAGAGTTTAGTCCTGTTAAATGTGGTGGTTGTGGTGATGTTGATTGAATAATTGGCGATGTAACACCACTTGATTGATTACTACTGCTACCATGAGTATTACTATTATTATTATTATTACCACCATTATCAATACCACTACCTGACATTGATAATGAACCACTGGTACCATTTGAAGGTGAATGATTACCATTCATTGGATGTTGTGGTTGTTTATTGTTATTATTATTATTATTATTATTATTACCATAACCTGCTACTGAATTATGAAAATTACCATGGGTTGAATGTTTATTTAGTGCTGGCATTGTTGGTGAACTTAAATAATTATTATTATTATTATTGTTGTTGTTGTTGTTACCATTACGTTGTTGTTGTTGTAATTGTGATAAAATATTTAAAGTTTGAGTTGAAGCTGTACCAGATGGTGAAGTACTATTATAGATACCACTACCACTATTGTTTAAAGAGATTGAAGGTGAAACATCACCAGCAGCACTTGTACTACTAATTTTAATTGGTGATAATGGTGGTTTATTACCACCAGAATTCCTTTTACCATTATTATTTCTAGAGAGTGTTGGTGATGGTGATATAAATAATGGTACCTCTGGTAATGATGAAATTAAATCTTTTTTTTGCGCTTTAATATTTTCTTTCTCTTCTGTTGTTAATGGTAATTCTTCATTAATTAATGTTGCAAAGGTTTCATTATCTTTATCTTTATCTTGTTTGTTGTTATTATTAGTTTGTAAATTTGGTGGTGTTGATGTTGGTGATGTTGGTACTGGCGGAATTGGTATATTGCTTGCCAATAATAATGATTTCAATTGTTGTGCATTAAATGTATTACCACCTGATAATCTAGTACCACTTGGTGATGTTATATATGTTGGTGAGGCTGATATTGTTGGTGATGATGTAGTAGTTGTTGCAACTGGTGACATTGCAGTTGTAGTTGTTGTTGTTGTTGTTGTTGTTATAATTGTTGGTGGAGGTGGTGATGATGATGTATTTATTGTTTGTGTTGGTAGTGGTGGTGGTGGTGATAATGTATCATTCTCTAATAAATTTTGTTGTGGTGAGCTTGGTGGAATTGATTTATTATCATCTGCACCATTTACACTATAATTTAATGATGCACTACCAATTGATGATGTTATAATAGAATCTGGTGAAACTTGAATGATTTCATCATCATCCAATAAACCTGACATTTTTTCTTCTTTTTCTTCTTTTTTTTTCTGATTAATTATTAATTATAAATAAATAAATAAAATAAATAAATAAAATAAATAAATAAATAACCTATAAGTTTAAATAAATATTTATATATTAATATATTATATTTATATAATAAAATTATATTATATTATATTATATTGGTTTTTATTATTAAAATATAAAATAAATATTTCTAAAATAAAAAAAAAACAAAAAAAAACAACAATAATAATATTAAAAAAGGAGGAATAAATTAATATATAATTTTACAAATTGTGTGTGTGTGTTTAGAATGAATAAATTAACAATCCAAATAAAAAAGTGTGTAGAAAGGAGATTTTTTTTTTTTTTTTTTTCTAAACAAAAAAAAAAAAAAAATTATTTAGTAATAAATTAATGACAAACAATAAATTGTAAGTTATCAATTAATTTAATTACTATTATTATTACTATTATTGTTATTATTATTATAATTAAATAAACATAAAATAAAAAAAGTGTAATTTGTTTTATTTAAATTTTTTTTTTTTTTTTTTTTTTTTTTTTTTTTTTTTTTTAAAATTAAAAATAGTTTTTAAAAAAAAAAAGACATACACTTTAATACTGATGATTAACAAAAAATTAAAAAATAAAAATAAAAAAAAAAAAGGAAGGAGGTGTCCGGTTACCTTTTATTATTATTATTTTTTTTTTTTTTTTTTTTTTTTTCCTTTTTTTCAATTTAATTTGTTTTAAAATATAATATCTTTTGTGAAAGTGGTGTGGATTGATTAATGGTGTGTGATAAAAATAAATTTGAAAAAAAAAAAAAAGTTTTTTAAATTCACCCCCAAAAATATAAAATAATAATCACAATGTAATTGGGGGTGAAAAAAAAAAATTAAAAAAATAAAATAAAATAAAAATAAAAAATAAAGAGATCTAGATTGATTTAAATATAGTTTTAAAAGAAGAAAAAAAGAAAAGAATAGTATTTGTTTTCCTTGTGTCCTTTTTAAACAAATTTCCAATACCTACTTATAAGAATAAATATGAAAGTCTAATTTTGAAAATTTTTGGGGGGAATGTAAATGTACAATAAATAAAATTAATTGAAAATAAATAATAAATTGAAAAAAAAAAAAAAAAAAAAAAAAAATTTTTGTGAAGGTTTATTTGGGGAAGGATTTTTGTTATTGTTACTGTTATTACTATTATTATTATTATAATTAATATTAAGTTAAATTCGGGATTCTAAAAAAATATAAAATTTTTTTTTTTTTTTTTTTTTTTTTTTTTTTTTTTTTTTTTTTTTTTTATTATTTTAATGGAAAAAAAAGGGGGGCCCCCTGCAAAAAAAGTTGTTTTTTAAAATGAAAAAAAGGGGATGAGGATTATTGGTTTATTAAAAAGGATTTCCCATTGGTTTCACACCGAAAAAATTTTTTTTTTTTTCAACAAACAACAAAATATAATCAAATGATATGAAAAAAAATATAAAAAAAAAAAAAAAAAAGAAAAAAAAAAAAAAAAAAAGGTTTTAAAAAAAAAAAAAAAAAAAAAAATCTTTTTTTTTTATAGTTTTTTTTTCCAAACGGTTAAAAATCATTTTTTAAATATTTTTAAATGTTGTCATTCGATTCAAATCTAAGCAGGCCTTTTTTAAAAAAAAAAAATTTAAAAAAAAAATTAAAAAAAATAAAATAATGAAATGAAAAAAATTAAAAGAAATTGAAAAAAAAAATAAAAAAATAAAATAAGATGAACCACAAGATTTGATCAAATCTAACTTTTATTATTATTATTATTATTTTTAAAAATAATAATAATAATAAAATAATTAAACAAATAATAAAAAAATAAAAAAAAAAAAAAAAATAAAAAAATAATTATTTCACATTACTGTAGATTTTAAAATTATAATTTACGACAATGTAAACAATTCACGTTTTTTTTTTTTTTTTTTTTTTTTTTTCAACACAGCAAATTTGCACATTTTCTAATTTTTTTTTTTCTTTTTAAAATTTTATTATGAACTACAACCATTTTTTTTTTTTTTTTATTTTAAAAAAGGGGAATAAAATAACCAAAAAAAAAAAAAAAAGTTAATTATTTTTTAGAAAAAAAAAATAAAAAGTAAAAAAATATAAAAAAAAATAATAAAAAATAAAAAATAATAATTAAAAATAATTATTACTTACACAGTTATAATAGGCATATTAAATAAGTTTTAGCCTTAATTTTTTTTTTTTTTATCTTTTATCCATCCCACATTTTAGATTAATTTTATTTGTTTTAATCCTGTAACAATAAATCCAGTGAGGGGAGATGGGTGAGGGGGTCATGATAGCTTTATTTTCTTAATTTAGAATAAATAAAGATCTATTTTCTATTATTTTTTATTATTTTTTTTTTAATAATTATTTTTTTTTTTTTTTGTTTTATTATTATTTTCTTTTGGTTTTTTTTTTTTTTCAATTGGTTTTTTTTTTTTTTTTTTTTTTTTTTTCCTAATAATTTTTTATTAAAAGGGTTAATAAACAAAAAAGGAATTACTTACTAATTATCATATGCATAATATTTTTTCCATTATTTTTGGATTTGGAAAAAAATATTTTTTCCAAAAAAAAAAAAAAAAAAAAAAAAAAAAATTTTTTTCACCCCTACCCAAATAAAATAATTTATTCTTTATTATTAATTATTAAAATTTTAAAAAAATAAAAAAAAATTGGAATTTAAATTTTAAAAGATTATTTAAAAAAGATGTTAATGGTCCATGGTCTTTGCCAATTATTGGTGGTATTTATTTAATTAATGATAATCCAAACAGAGCATTAACAAAATTATCAAAAAAATATGGTGGAATTTATAAAATTTGGCTTGGTGAATCATTTTCAATGGTAAAAATTATTATAATAATTAAAAATAATAATAATTTATTAATTTTAAATATTTTTTAAAAAAGGTTGTTTCAGATCCAGAGATTGTAAATGAAATTTGGGTTAAACAACATGATAATTTTATTAATCGTCCAAAAAATATTACACATAAAATGTTTTCAAGTAATTATAGGTCACTCAATTTTGGTGATAATCCAAATTGGAAATTTAATAGATCAATGGCTTCAAGTCACTTTACAAAAACAAAATTATTATCATCAAAAGTAACATCTGTTGTTGAAAAAAAATTAAATAAATTAATTGAAACAATGGAATATCATTCAATAAATAAATTACCAGTAAGTATTTATTATTATATATATAAATAAATAATATTTATTTATAATAATAAAATTTAAATTATAGTTTGATTCATATGTTGGATTTAGTGAGTATTCATTAAATATAATTTTAAATATGCTTGTTTCAATGGATATTGATGAATGTGAAAATTCAACACAAAATGTAATTTATTCAATTAATGAAATTTTTAAAATGCTTTCGACAAATAGTCCACAATATAGCTTTCCATATTTAAAATTCTTCTTTAAAAAAGATTTAAATAATTTTAAATTCCATTTAGATAAAATTAAATCTTTCATTCATTCAATTTATTTAAAACAATTAGAATCATATGATCCTTCAAATCCAAGAAATATTTTAGATTCATTCATTAGTGATCTCCAATCAAATGATATTGATATTTTATTGCAAATTTGTATAGATATAGTGGTTGCAGGAACTGGTAATATAATAATAATAATAATAATAATAATAATAATAATAATAATAATAATAATAATAATAATAATAATAATAATAATAATAATAATAACAATATTTTAAATTATCCAATTATACATAAATTAATTAATTAGTTTTTTATTTATTATTATTATTTAATATAGATACTGTTGCAAACTTATTACAATGGTTTGTTTTATTTTGTATAAATTATCCAGAAATTCAAGAAAAATTATATAATGAAATTATTGAAGTTGTTGGAAAAGATTGCAAGGTTTTAAAATATGAACATATTTCAAAAATGCCTTATTTATATGGATGCTTTAGAGAATCATTAAGAATTCGTCCTGTCACACCATTATCATTACCTCGTGTCGCAAAGTGTGATACATATATTAAAGATGATATTTTTATTCCAAAGGGTGTAAGTTAATTTTCAATTTCCATTATTTATTTATTTTATTTATTAATTTTATTTATTAATTTTTTTTTTTTTTTTTTTTTTTTTTTAAAAAGGCAACAATAATTCAAAATATATTTGGAATGGGAAATGATGAAAAATATATAAGCGAACCAAATAAATTTAAACCAGAGAGATGGGTTGAATATATTAAAAATAAAAAAGTTAATAAAAATGGAAATGAAAATTCTGTAAATAAATATTTTAATGATTTAGATAAAATTTCAATCCCATTTGGTGTAGGAAAAAGACAATGTTTGTCACCTGCAATGGCAGAACAAGAATCTTTACTTTCAATCGCTACTGTGGTATTAAACTACAAACTAAAATCAAATGGACAAAAAAAATTAAATGAAAAAGAAGTTTATTCAATCACAATTAAGCCACAACCTTTTAAATTATTTTTAGAAAAAAGAGTATAGAATAAAATTGATATAAATAGATAAATTAACAGATAAAGATATTGTGCGTTTTAAAAAAAATAAAAAAATTTACCCAATTAAAAAAAAAAAAAAAAACGCTCAATTTTTTTTAAGTTTTATATATTTGTTTTAAAATTTTAAAACAAATATATAAAATTTAAAAAAAAAATTTTTTTATTTATTTATTATCATCTTTGAGTTTGTTAGAAAAAGAGTATAAAATAAATTTATAAACAGATAAAGATATTTAGTTTAAACAATAAGTTTTTTTTTTAATTGAGCACATTAAAGCTCTTTTTATTATTATTATTATTTTTTTTTTTTTTTTTTTTTTTTTTATTGAATAATATCGAGTTATAGATCACAGTAAGAGTTTGTTTACGTGTGTTGGGGCTTGGTTATTTGATGCAATTAGATTGGGATCTTTCTTATAAAAGATGGCAAAATACTACAATGGAAGCATAGATTTCCATTCGACTCGACTAATTATTAGGGTCAATATCTTTTTTCTTGTACACAAGATCATTTCAAATCTATTTTAATAACACTAAGAATTATTAAAATAGTTTGAAAGAGAAAATTTTCTAATCGGAAAAATAAACTTGAAATCCTTGAATTAATAAGTGGATGATGATGGTGGTGATGATGGTGGTGATGATGGTGATGGGGTAGTGTTCTAAATTTAAAGTACTAAATTCATCTTGGGGATATGTTAATGCGGTAAGGCAATACTAAGCAAGAATAAATGTCTTCTAGTTGAATTGAATTATTGACAATTCTCATCTAGATGAATGGACATTGATATGGTACTTTTGGATAGAGCACTTAATACTAATTCAAGTTGTAAGTGATTTCTTTTTTTTTTTTTCTTTTGAAAACCTTCAAAGGATAGAGTCTAATAAAAGTTGAGTTTTCGTGGAATTCTGTGGCGACCAAATAAAACCGCTGGTTGTAGTCTCGTTATAACAAAATCAACAGAGGTTTTACCAAATGGATGACGTATAGATATTCTATATTCATGGCGTGTGGTTGAATTATGAGTTGGTTGGGGTTTGTTGCAATTTTTGAACACACAAGTTGTTATTATTATTATTATTATTATTATTATTATTATTATTATTATTATTATTATTATTATTATTATTATTATTATTATTATTATTATTATCATTAATTATTGAAAGCTTCTTTTAAGATATTGTTTCTTTTTTTTTTTTTTTCTTTTGGTGGAAATTGTTGAATGGCGAAGGATCAATAAAATTATTTTAATGAAACAAATGATAACATTGTGTGTGAGTGTGTGTAATAGTGATGTGGAATTGAGCAAACAAAGCAAAAACCGAATCTATAATCAAATAGAATTCAAATAAAAATGTGACAAATAATGATGATGAAATTGATTGATTTTTTAAATTGAAAAATTAAAACAAAAAGTTTGTGTGTGGATATAAGTATAATAAAAAGTGTGTTGGTATTGTTTTATACTTGAACTTTTTTTTTTTTTTTTTTTTTTTTTTTTTGAAAAACCAAATTAATTCCAACATAATAAATGTGAGGGTGAGAGAACAAAACAAATATAAAATTGAAAAAACACAAAAATATAAAATATAAAATTGGTAATTATACTAGTATATACGTATATGTATAATTATTACTTTGAAGAGCTTAAACTTATATGGCAGAAAGCAGAAAAATCGATTATCCATTAACCTGTTCTTTCCATTAGAATCAACGTCTACGCAAAGCTTGGATAGGAGAGATTACAATCAAGATATTCTAGACTGTAGGGGGTGTTTTGAAAGGTTTTTCCCAATTATACTCTAAAAGGATACTAGTAAACATCTTCTACTGGCTCTGATTGGGATATTACAAAGCAGAAAGAATACATTTGATCCATGATGTCAACATCACCGTGTGAACGATGATCTATTGACGAGTATGTTTGAGCATTTCCAAGGTTTCTAAAATATTTTCTAATCCTTTACCCTCTCCTCCAGTGGTAAAATTATCAAATAAATTAGATTGGTGGTTTTCTCTTGGATTGAATTGTTGTTGTTGTGGTTGGTTGGTTGTTGTAGTGAATGATGGAATTATTTCACCGTTGTTAATGATGTTTTGAATTTGGGATTTTGATGGTGTGATGGCGATGGTTTGTGGTGATGGTGATGGAATTGATGAAGAAGTTGATGAACCCATTGAAAATCTATTAACATTGTTAACGAAATGTTCAGAGTCGTCCTTTTCTAAGCAACCAGTGATTCTGATTTTGACTGGACGGAGACATTCTTCTCTTTCTTGGATGAATCTTTCTAACTTCTCCTTTTCTTCTTTTGGAATCTCATTGATATTTTGAAGTGATAGTAATTTGATAAATTTATCAATCTTTCTTAACTATGGAAACAGGAGAGAAAAAAAAAAAAAAAATTAATAAAGAATTCATTTGAATTTTGTATTATTTTTTAAAAAAAAAAAAAAAAACAACTTACATATCTATAAGGCCATTTTCTTCTAGTGCATTCTTTGAATCTTTTACACAACATTGACTCAGAGATACCCAATTTTGAAGCAGCTTCTTTTTGTGGTAAAATTAATAGATCAGTGATATCTATATAATTTAAATCAGTTGAAATAACTGAATTATCTTCAATCTTGTTGGCACTGTTGGATGGAGAAACCATAAGAGATGGTGATGATGGTGGTGAACAAACTTTTTGAGTCAATGGTGATGATGGTTCATCTGATGAATCAATTTCGTCACCTAAAAATAATAATAATAAATTTTAAAAAAAAAAAAAATGTGTTAATATTAAAAAATCAAAGAGGAAAAAAAAAAACAAAAAAAAAAACTTACTCTTTCTTTTGTTTGGTTTAGAAACAATGTAAAATGGTGAGGTAGTGACTTGAGAAATGACATGACTTTGTTTATCAACTGATGAGATATCAGAAAGAGTAAAACAAATGCTGAATAATTGACCAGGAAGTTTGGCGGCGAGTTCACTTGGCTTCAACTTGTTGAAAATAACAACACCATTCTTTTCAACGAGAACACTTTTAACACCTTGGAGTAATTGGTTTTTGCTGTTGTTAGTGTTTACATTCTTTGAATTGTGTTGAACCAATGAAGCATTTACAATTAAATAACCAGAGGTTTGACTAATTACCTCTTGGTCAACCAAAACAACAATGGCTGGATGAATATAACGATTACAAACAATTGAATCTGATGGTTGTTGTTGAATAAACATTTGATTAGTTTGTTGTTGTTGTTGTAATTGTTGTGGTTGATGTTGTTGTTGATGTTGTTGTTGATATTGTTGTTGAATTGGTGACGATGGTTGTTTTGGTGATGGTGGTTGTTGTTGTTTTGGTTGTTGTTGTTGTTGTTGTTGTTGTTGTTGTTGTTGTTGTTGTTGTTGTTGTTGTTGTTGTTGTTGTTGTTGTTGTTGTTGTTGTTGTTGTTGTTGTTGTTGTTGTTGTTGTTGTTGTTTTGGTGATGGTGGTTGTGGTTGTGATAATGATAAAGATGGTTGATAAGATGATTCATAATCCTCATCGGATTCATCAGATGAAGAGGAAGAGGATGATGATGAAGAAGAAGAATTTGAAGAAGAATTTGAAGATGATGAATAATATTTCAAATTTTCTAAAAGGATATATTCTCTCTTTTTAATTTGATGTAACTCTTGAATCCATTGTTGAATTTGTTTACTTTTAATACCTTCAGCCAATGGAGACGATGGATAGGAAGGTGATTGTGGTTGATCAATTGGTGATCTAAAATCAATGGAAGTCTCTTGAAGTGTTACAGATGGAATTGAATAAGATGGTGAGGAGGATGCTGATGATGGTGACGATGCATGTAATGGTGATGAAGATGATGAGGGTGGATGGTGATGATGCTGCTGCTGTTGCGGTTGAATTGATGGTTTATCAATTTGCAATTGAAATTGTTTAAAAGTTGGTAAACTTTGATTATTTAATAATTTAGCCATCATACTACTACTATTATTTCCACTTACAACATTAGTTAATATTTGTTGTTTTTGATATTGTCTTGGTTCGTAATATTCTCCATTATCACTTTCATCACTACTATTATTTTGGTCATGATGTGAGAATTTAAATTTTTTAAATGATTCATTATAATTACGTGAGGTACTATTACTATTGTTACTATTGTTATTATTATTATTATTATTTATATTATGGTGGTGGTGTTGGTGGTGGGAAAATGATTGTGAATTATTATTTGAAGGAAAACTCCAACCGCCTGAAAACAATTCATCTTTATATGGATTTTTAATTTGATCTTGCGATGATAATAATAAAGAATGAATTGATGGCTTATTACCTAATGAAATTGGAGGATGGACTTGCATTTTATTATGTGTATGTATGACTATGTGTTGTGATATATAATTGTTTTTTTTTTTTTAAAAAAAAAAAAATTGCTACTTTAAAAAATTAAAATTTGGAATTTTGGAAAAAGGTTTTTTTTTTTTTTTAAAAAAACTTTTAATTTTTTTTTTTTTTTAAATTTTTTTTTTTTTTTTTTTTATGCTATGGAGTTACTAATTAGGAAATCTATTGTTAGTCAGTTACGAAAAAATAAAAAAAAAAAAAATATTAAGTTAGGAAGTGAATCTGCATTATTTTAAAATTTCAAAAATAAAAACTGGTAAATCTATCAATTTGCCAAATTTAACAGTAAATAGAAAACAATTTTAAAATTTTAAAATTTTAAAATATTATAATAAAACATACTTTTTGATTTTTTTTTGATTTTTTTTTTTTTTTTTGATTGATTTTTTTTATTTTTTTTATTTAATATTAAATAAAATATGTAGGGATAAAATAATTTAAAATATTATTATAAAATTAATAAATTGTTTTTTTTTTTTTTTCTTTTTCTTATTTTATTTGTGATTAAAAAAAAATAAGAAAAACAGTGGGACTGCTTCAAATATTTAAATTTATAAATTTGATTTGAAACAACCCAATCCTACCTTAAAATTGATGAGGATTGGGTTTTATTTTTTGTTTTGTATTATTTAGGTGAAAAGAAAATTGGAAAAAAATACTGAATCGTATCAAAAAACTAACAATAAATAGAGAAATCTAAAAAAAAAGTTTTTTTTTTATTTTATTTTTTTTTAACTTTGCACTATTATTGGTATTGTTGTTGTTTTGATACTTTTTTTATAGTTTTGTTTTTTTTTTTTTTTTGTTTTGTTTTGTTTTGTTTTGTTTTGTTTTGTTTTGTTTT
>NC_007092.3:666899-731899 GCF_000004695.1 Dictyostelium discoideum AX4
TGTCTTGATTATAGATCAAATCTATTAAAGAGAAAAAAAAAGAAAAAGAGTGAAACAGTCTGAAAAATGTTTAAATAAATAATTATAAAAAGATTTACAATTTTATATTGGGAGTGTTGCTATTTTTATATTATTTTCACCATCATATCAAAAATGTACTTTTTTTTTTTTTTTTTTTTTTTTTAGGGGGATCCCAACACCTCTACATGTAAATAAATAAAAAAATAAAAAAAAAAAATAAAAAAAAAAACACACACCCACAACAAGTGTTGTTGTTGGAAATTATAAATTTTATCTGGGGGGTAAGGGGGGGGGACTTTTTTTTTCTTTTTGAAAGGGAACCGGGGAATGGAAAATATATATATATATTAAAAAATAATAAAAATAAAAATAAAAATAAAATTTAAATTAAAAATGTTAGTAAAAAAAAAAAAAAAAAAAAAAAAGGGGGGTAAAAAAAAAAAAAACCCACCAAATTAAAACTTTTTCCAATTTAGGGGAGGGCCACTAAAAAAAATGGGGTTAATTTAATTTTCTTTTTTGGGTAAAAACACCTTTTTTAAATACCAAAAAATTATTTTTATTTTTTTAAAAATTTTAAAAAAAAAAACCAATCAAATAAAATAAAAATCAAATAATAAATAATTAATAAATAATAAATAAAAAATTAAATAATAAATAAAAAAAAAAAAAAAAAAAAAAAGGGAAACACCTTTTTTTTTTTTTAAACATTCTCTTATTTTTTTTCTTATATTTATATTTTTATTTTTATTTTCATAATGGGAATTTTATTTTTTTAATTTTATTTTTTAATATCTTTTTTTTTTTTAATCACATTACACATATACAAAAAAAAAAAAAACATTACACACACCAAAAAAAAAAAAAAAAAAAAAAAAAAAAAAAAAAAAAAAAATAATAATAATAATAATAATAATAATAATAATAATAATAATAATAATAATAATAATAATAATAAATATAAATTGAATATAAAATAAAAATGGATGATGGGAATGAAAATAATGAAAACGCTCAACATGACGAATATGATGAAGAAGAAATTGAAATACCAATCGATGAAATCATAATTGAAGAGGTTGACGATGATCACTTATTAGAAGGTGAAGGAGAGTTTCAAATTATAACTCAACCATCAAATAATAATAATAATAGTAATAATAATAATTTCGGGGATATTTACGTTTCAAATCCAAATACACCACGTAATAATAATAATAATAATAATAATAATAATAATAATAATAATAATAATAATAATAATAATAATAATAATAGTAATAATAGTTTTAACAATAATAAAAAAAATGAAGTTTCAATAGGAATAAGTGAAAATACAAATGAAAATAATAATAAAAATAATAATAATAATAATAACAATAATGATGATTATAATGATGGTGCAGATGAAAGAGTTAAAACTGAAGAAGAAATTAAAAAAGAAGCTGAAAATGAATTAAATCAATCAGTACCATTTTTATCATTATTTAGATTTGCCGATAATACAGACAAGGTTTTAATGTTTCTCGGTACAATTGCTGCAGTAATAAATGGTGCAGCAATGCCAACAGTCTCTTTGGTATTTGGTTTAGTAGTTGATGCATTTAAACCAACTCAATTTAATGATGACCCAAATTATGATATTTATGATACTGTAAGAAGTATAAGTTTTTATCTTTTAATGTTGGGTGGTGGTGTTTTTGTTTTATCATATTTAGAAACGACATTATGGTAATTATTTCTTTTTTTTTAAAAAAAAAAAAAAAAAAAACCAAAAATTAACTAATCACTTTTTTCCAATTTTTTTTTTCCAATTTTTTATTTTTATTATTTTTAAAATAAAAGGATGATTGCTGGTGAAAGACAAACAAGTAGAATTAGAAGGGAGTATTTAGAGTCAACATTAAGACAAGAAATTGGTTGGTTTGATACAAATAAAGCAAATGAATTATCATCAAGAATTAATTCGTAAGTTTATTTTATTTTTTTATTTTTTTTTATAAATTAATATTTTTTAAAAATATTAATTTTTATAAAATTAAAAAATAAATTAGTGATACAGTTTTATTTGAAGAAGCAATTGGTGAAAAAGTTGGTAGATTTATTCATTTTTTTTCCACATTTGTTGCTGGTTTTGTAATTGGATTTACTAAAGGTTGGCAATTAACATTGGTAATTACATCAGTATCACCATTATTAGCAATTGGTGGATTTTTTACTGCAAAAATGATGACACAAATGACAAAACTTGGACAAGAAGCATATTCAAGAGCTGGTGGTGTTGCAGAGGAGAATATTGGGTCCATTAGAACGGTTGCAACATTTTCAGGTGAAAAATTAGCAATTGATAAGTATTCAAATAATTTAAAGGATGCAAGAACCGTTGGATATAAGAGATCATTTTTCAATGGATTGGGTTTGGGTTTCGTTCAATTTGTAATATTGGGTACTTATGCATTGGCATTTTGGTATGGTTCAACTTTGATTTCAAATAAAGTTACCAATTCAGTATCTGATAGACCATGGACTGGTGGTGATGTTGTATCGGTATTTTTTGCAGTTATTATTGGTGCAACATCCATTGGTCAGGCATCACCATGTTTGGCACTATTTGCACAGGGTAGAGGTGCAGCTTATAAAATTTTCCAAGTTATTGATCGTCAATCAAAAGCAAACCCATTCTCAACTCGTGGTATTAAACCAGAGACTTTAAGTGGTGAGATTGAATTTAAAGATGTTGGATTCCATTATCCATCAAGACCTGATGTACCAATTTTCAATGGATTTAATCTAAAAATTAAACCAGGTCAAACTGTTGGTTTAGTTGGTGATAGTGGTGGTGGTAAATCAACTATAATATCATTGTTGGAACGTTTCTATGATCCATGTCAAGGGGAGATCTTATTGGATGGAGAAGATATTAGAAAATTCAATGTCAGAGGGTTACGTCAAAAAATTGGTTTAGTCAATCAAGAGCCTGTATTATTCGCCACAACCATTAGTGAAAATATTCGTTATGGTAAAGAAGGTGCCACTCAAGATGAAATTGAAGAAGCAGCTAAATTAGCAAATGCCCATAGTTTTATATCACAATTACCACAGGGTTATAATACTTTGGTAGGTGAGAAAGGTGTCCAAATGTCTGGTGGTCAAAGACAACGTATAGCAATTGCTCGTGCCGTTATTAAAAATCCAAATATATTACTCTTGGATGAATCAACATCTGCATTGGATGCAGAGTCTACAAAATTAGTACAAGAGGCATTAGATGTTTTAATGAAAGGTCGTACTACAATTGTAATTGCACATAATTTATCAACCATTAGAAATGCTGATGTTATTATTTACATTAAAAAAGGTGTTGCCGTTGAAAGGGGTACTCATGATGAATTGATGGCTAAACAAGGTTTGTACTTTGATTTAGTTGAAAAACAATCTCATCAACAAATGTATAATCTACTTGAAAATGGTACAAGATCAAGAAGATCAAGTACATTCTCAGCAGAGGTCAATCCATTATTGGATAGTTTCCATGTTTCAAAGAGATCTCTAAGAAAGAATGAATCAGAGTCAAATAAAAAAGATAAAGAAGATTCAAATAATAAAAAGAAAAAGAAATCAAATAAGAAAAAAGTTGAAGAAGTACCAATGTCACGTGTTGTTAAATATAATAGACCAGAGTTGGGATTATGGTGTTTTGGTTTCTTGTCAGCTGTTGGAACCGGTGCAGTTTATCCAGGATTTGCAATGGTTTTCACAGAGATGTTAACAATCTTTCAAAATCCTGATCCAAATTATCTAACGGATCATGCAAATTTCGTGGCATTAATGTTTGTGGCATTAGCAGTTGGTGCAGGTATTAGTAACTTTTTCCAAGGTTTCCTTTTCTCTGTTATTGGTGAAAAATTAACTTATCGTCTAAGACGTGATTGTTTCGCTGCAATTATGAGACAAGATGTCGGTTGGTTCGATTTACCAGAAAATTCAACAGGTAAATTAACATCACATCTTGCCACTGATGCAGCATTGGTCCAAGGTATGACTAGTCAAAGATTGGGTATTGTTTTACAAAATATTCTAACAATGGTTGGTGGATTGGTTATTGCATTCTATTCGGGTTGGCAATTAACTTTGGTAATTATTGCATGTTTCCCATTGGTTGTTATCACTTCAAAGGTACAAATGCAAATTTTAGCAGGCTTTTCATCAAAAGATGGTTGTGGTCCAGCTGGTCAAGTTGCATCCGAAGCAATATCGGGTATTAGAACAGTTGCATCATTCACAACCGAGAAACAAGTCGTAGAACTCTATAAGAAACAACAAAAAGGTCCATCATCTGAAGGTATTAAAAAAGCACATATTAGTGGTTTTGCATTTGGTTTCACTCAATTAATATTGTTTTGTGTTTATTGTTTATCATTTTGGTATGGTGGTAAATTGGTTGGATCTGGTGTTTTTGGTGCAACCGATAAAGAGATCTCTGATAATTGTACACCACAAACTATACCTTACCTTTGGAAAGATTATGATACTTGTGAACGTGCACAAAATACAATCTATGGTTTCAATTCAATGACTAGAGTTTTCTTTGCAATTGTTATGTCTGCAATTGGTGTTGGTCAAGCGTCATCATTTGCTCCAGATTTAGCAAAAGCCAAAGCAGCAGCTGTATCAGTTTTTAAATTATTAGATACTCCATCAAAGATTGACCCAACCACTGAAGATGGTGATAGAATTGATATTGTCGGTGGTGATATTGAATTCAAGAATTTACATTTCTCTTATCCAACCAGACCTGATAATAGCGTTTTTAGAGGCTTCACTTTAACTTTACAATCTGGTACTACCACTGCATTGGTTGGTGATAGTGGTGGTGGTAAATCAACATGTCTATCATTATTACAAAGATTCTATAATCCAGTCGTGGGTGAAATCTTCATCGATGGTCATAATATAAAGAATCTAAATGTTCGTCATCTTAGACATCTCTTTGGTTTAGTTGGTCAAGAACCAACTCTATTCAGTGGTACAATTGCCGACAATATTCGTTATGGTAAGCATGATGCAACTCAAGAGGAGATTGAAGAGGCTTCAAAATTATCAAATTCTCATTCATTCATCATTGATTTACCAAATGGTTATAACACAGAGTTGGGTGAGAAATACACTCAATTATCAGGTGGTCAAAAACAACGTATAGCAATTGCTCGTGCAATCATTCGTAATCCAAAGATTTTATTATTGGATGAGTCAACCTCTGCATTGGATGCTGATTCAACAAAATTAGTTCAAGAAGCACTAGAAAATGTTATGAAAGGTCGTACTACTATAGTCATCGCTCATAATTTACTAACAATTCAAAATGCAGATTGCATTGCCTATGTTCGTGCTGGTCAAATCATTGAAAGAGGTACTCATGATGAGTTATTAGAAGCTGAAGGTCCTTATTCTCAATTATGGTATAATCAACAACAAAAATAATAATAAAAATAAAAAAAAAATAAAAAAAAAAATAAACCAAAATAAATAAATAAAAAATATAAAGTGTTTTTAAAATCTGTATTATTAATTCATTCACATAAATATATTTATTGGTGTATTTACAATTATTTTATTATTATTATTATTTGATTTATTGATTTGCAATAGGATTTGCATGAATTGTAACAGATTTTAAAATGATTTCATTTAAAGGTAAATCTTTATCATCAACGGGTACTTTTTCCATTAAATCTAAAACTTCAATACCTGCTATTATCTTTCCAAATACTGTATAAACTTTATTTAAACTTCTATGTTTTCCATATGTTATAAAAAATTGTGACCCATTTGTATCTGGTCCACTATTTGCCATTGATAAAATTCCACGTGTATTATGCTATAATTATTATTATTATAATAAAATTTTAATATTTAATTTATAAATATATATAAATGTTGAACTAAAAAAATAAATTATTATAATTACTTTTAAATGTGACGGAAATTCATCCTTAAATTGCTTTTTCCAAATACTTTCACCACCTCTACCTGTATTTGTTGGATCACCACCCTGTATCATAAATCCTTTAATGTTTCTATGAAATATTGTGTTGTTATAATAGTTTGATGCACATAATGCTAAAAAATTTTCAGATGCTAAAGGAACTGAATCACAAAAAATTTCAACTTTAATATCTCCTAAACTTGTATGTAAAGTGACTGACATTCTAAATATTTATTAATTTGTTTTTTTTTTTTTTTTTTTCTTTATTTCAACAAATGAAAAAACAATAGTGAAAAAAAAAAAATCAAAGAAAATTTAAAAATGAAATTTTTATTTTTTTTTTTATTTTTTTTTATTTTATTTTATTTTATTTCGCATAAAAGTAATAATTTAAAAGATTGTGATTGAAAATGACTGGGGGATAAGGGATTATTATAATTTGGTATTTAATTTATAAAAACAAAATATGTTGATCCTATGTTGTCTAATATTTTTTATTTTTTAGATCTATTTTTATTATTTTTTATTATTTTTTATTATTTTTTATTTTTTATTTTTTTTTTTAAATTTTATCACCATCTGTTTTTTTTTTAACCCAAAAACTTTATTTTTAGAATTCAATTATTCGCCATTCATTTTTTGTAATTGAAGGGAATAAATTTTATTAAAAAAAATTGATTTTAATTTATTTATTTTTTTTTTTTTTTAAAAAAAGACAAATAGGTCAACAGAATATAAAATTTAAATTAAACAGTATTAATAAAAAAAAAAAAAAGTTGGAATAACAATTATAATTTTATATTTATTTTATTTTTAATATTTTAATTTTTTTTTTTTTTTTTTTTTTTTTTTTTTTTTTAATTAAATTCGAATGATAAGAATATTTTATTCAATCAGCAGTTTTCTTTTCCTTGTCCGAAGTAGATAAATTCTTTAAAAGATCAAGCAATTCATCTGCACCATCACTACCATCTCCACCATTATCATCACTTTCATCACTTTCATAATAGTTATCTGAATTGATTTCTGGTTTATATTTATCATCCCCAATATAAAATCTTCTATGTTTTCCAGAATCATAAAAAAACACATCGTCTTTATATGCTGATTTAATCTTTTCTTTATATACAAGAATTAGAGAATGATCATTATCATTCAGATCCATTTCACCATCAGTACAAACCATTCTTAATTTTTTTGCAATTATTTTGAAATCCTCCAAGATTTCATGTGATTTTTTGAAAACAAATTCCATTGGACTCTCACCATTCTCAATTTTCATTATTCCTGCCTTCTGTTGATGTTTATATCCCGTATATCTTTGATTGTTAAAAAAAATTCTTTTTTCCAAAGTGTATCCGGCAATAAATGGACTTTCGATAATATTATTCCTTGTTGGAATATGGTATGATACGTTGGATCATCTTTTTTAGTCTGAGAGATTATCAAATGTACCTTGTCACCCAATCTTTGAACTTTAGAACATGATAAACAGAAATCACTAATCAAATTAGGAAGACTTGGATCCATAAATGAACTTCTATCATGAGGCATTGACCAATATATTTTTGAATATCTTTCATTTGATTCATGTATTTTTGTTGCATCTAATCCAAAAATAACAGTACATTCAGAAATTATTAAAAATTCAATATTTTTAATTGTCAACAAACAGTTATCACATTTTTTAACATTATCTTCACAACATCCGTAGGTTGTAACTCCAGTTTTTATAAGTACATCCTTATGAACTTTAAATTTATTGTAAACTGTTTGGGAAATATATAAATCTGAAGCGGTTATTTTTAAAAATTTCCCATCATTTGTGTGATGATTTTGGTTATGTTTTTCCAATAAAGAAGTTGAAAATGAGAAATTTCCTTCGCCTACAAATAAAATTTTATGATGTCTCTCTGCTTTACATTTCGAAAGTGGGGCTCTAGTTTGGAGGAAAAAAAAATAAAAAAAAAAAAAATAAAAATAATTTAAAATGATAAATTCAAATTTAAAATAATTTGGAAATTAAATATTTTATTCTAATAATTACTTGGTTTCAGATTTAGACACTCTTTTAGAAATTTCAGATATTTTTTTTTTATTTGGTTGAGGTGTATACATTTTCAAATATATATATTTTATTTGATAGGTTGTTTTTTTAAAAAAAAAAAAAAAATTTTAGTTCATTGTTTTTTTTATCTTATTTTTTTAAATTTTTTTTTTTTAATTTTTTTTTTTTAATTTTTTTAATTTATTTTATTATTTAAAATTGATTTATCAGGTCAATTTCATATAAATTTCATAAAATTCTCAATAAAATTGGTTTGATTTTAAAATTAAAAAAAAAAAATTAAAAAAAAAAAAATTTTTTTAAAAATTTGATAAAAAAAACTTTAATCAATAATTTTTATTTTTTTATTTTTTTTTATTTAAAATTGATTTGGGTGGTCTTTCGTATAAAAATAAACTTTAAAAAAAGAATGATCCAAATGTTTTTGAAATGATTAATTTAAAATAATTTTGAAATTAAATATTACTTGGTATCAGATTTAGACTCTCTTTTAAAAATTTCAATTTTTTTTTTAATTTGGTTGGGGTATATCTTAAAATATTTTATTTGATAGGTTGTTTGAAAAAAAAAAAAAAAAAAAAAAAAAAAAAAAAAAAAAAAAAAAAATTTTTTTTCAAAGTTTTTTTTTATATTATTTTTTAAATTTTTTTTTTTTTTTTATAATTAAAAATTGGTTTGTGTGCCAATTTCATATAATTCTCATAAAATTCTTAATAAAACTAATTTTTTTAAAACTCTCAATAAAATGGGTTTGTTTAAAATTAAAAAAAAAAAAAATTTTAAAAATAAGATAAAAAAAACTTATATTCATTTAAAATTGATTTGTTCTGTTAATTATAAAAATCTCATATGAAATTCTAAATAATAAAATAAATATATAAAAAAAAAAGAGTGATCCAGAATTCTACATTAGGAGCATTTGATGATACAACTTTCTTTACCAAGGAAGGTTCGCCTGAGCCACTTTAGAAATTTGAGATCTGAAAAATTGAGACCACTTTGGGAATTTGAGATTTAAAAAATTGAGACCACTTTAGAAATTTGAGAATTAAAAAATTTGAGATTTGAGTATCTAAAAGAAATCAAATTTGAAATTAAATTTACTCTTAATCATATTAAAAAAAATTATTAACCAATGATTTTAATAAAATACCAAATGAATTCTCCAAACCAAAAGGGAAAAAAAAAAAAAAAAGTTGGAAATACAATTATAATTTCATTTTAATTTTTTTTTTTATTTTTAAATTGAAACTTTTGGTTATGTTTTTTCAAAAATGATGTTGAAAATGAGAAATTTCCTTCACCTACAAATAATATTTTATGATGTCTCCCTGCTTTAAATTTTCGTAGTGGAGCTCTAATTTAGAAAAAAAAAAAAAAAAAAAAAAAAAAAAAAAAAAAAAAAAAAAAAAAATTAATATAAAATGATAAATTTAAAATAATTTGGAAATTAAATATTTAATTAAATAATTACTTGGTATCAGATTTAGATACTCTTTTTAGAAATTTTAAATATTTTTTTTTTTATTTGGTTGAGGTGTATACATTTAAAATATAAATTTTATTTGATAGGTTGGTCAAAAAAAAAAAAAAAAAAAAAAAATTTTTTTTTTTATTTTTTAATCTTATTTATAGTGATGCCAAAAAGTTTTATTTTGGCTTAAGTTTTTAAAATTGATTTTTATAAATCTCATAAAATTCTCAATAAAATGGTGATTTAAATTTTTTTTAAATTAAATTTTTTTTTTTATTTTTTTTTTTTAATTTAAATTTTTTTTTTTTTTTTAATATTAATTTTTTTATTTTATTTTTTTTTTTTATTATAAAGCTCTAAAAATGAAGTTGGTATTTTAATTGATTTAAAAAATTTGAGATTTGAGGCAGTGTATAAAAGAAATCAAGTTTGAAATTAAATTAAAAAATTTACTCTTAATCATATTGAAAAAAATTATTAACCAATGATTTTAATAAAATAC
The DNA here is from genome assembly GCF_000004695.1 of Dictyostelium discoideum AX4. Taxonomy (NCBI): domain Eukaryota; phylum Evosea; class Eumycetozoa; order Dictyosteliales; family Dictyosteliaceae; genus Dictyostelium; species Dictyostelium discoideum. Next base: position 676,951 of record NC_007092.3, read on the forward strand.
CCAATGAATTCTCCTATCAGAAAAAAAAAAAAAAAAAAAAAAAAAAAAAAAGTTGAAAATACAATTCCAATTTCATTTTAATTTTTTTTTTTTTTTTATTATTAAATTGAAATGATAAGAATATTTTATTCATACATTAGTTTTCAATTGTTTTATTTTAAAATTGGTAAATTCTTAAAAAAAAAAAAAAAATAAATTAAAAAATAAAAATAAATTAAAAAATAAATTAAAAATAAAATTTTTTTTTTTTTTAATTTAAAAAAATAAGATAAAAAAAACTTTGATCAATTTTTTTTTTTTTTTATATTCATTCATTTAAAATTGATTTGTGTGGTAATTCATATAAATCTCATATAAAATAATTAATATTATATAAATTTAATATATTAAAAAAAAAAAAAAATGAATGATTCAGATGTTTTTAAAATTTTACTAATTGGTGATTCAGCAGTTGGAAAAACATCGTTATTATTAAGATTTACAGATCCCAATAATTTTCAAGAGACTTCAGTAAATATGACTAGTGTTGATTATAAAAATAAAAATATAACTATTGATGGAAGAACATTTAATTTACAAATTTGGGATACAGCAGGACAAGAGAGATTCAGAACAATTACATCATCTTTTTATAGAGGAGCACATGGTGTTTTAGTATGTTATGATGTCACTGATCAACTTACATATAATAACGTTGGGTTATGGATGCAAGAAATTCAAAGATATGGAGTACTTGGAGTTAGTAGAGTTTTAGTTGGAAACAAATGTGATCTCGAAGATAGAAAATTGGTTAACGCTTCAATTGCCCAAGAATACGCTGATATTCTCGGTATTCCATTCATTGAAACTTCTGCTACAACTGGTGTTAATGTAGAAGAGGCTTTCATGGCAATGGCAGATGAAATTTATAGAAATCATATAGGTGGCTCAAAACCTTCTGTTGTAAAACCAGTATGTGGAAGTCCTCCCCGCACGAAAAAAAATATTTGCTAATTTTAAAGAAGAGTGGATAGAAGAAGGAGGGTTTTTGCCAATTATTTTAAAGTTTCATATAATTGCAACATCAAAAAATAAATAAAAAAATATAAAATGTAAAATTTAAATGGAAAAAAAAAAAAAAAAAAAAAAAAAAAAAAAAAAAAAAAGAAAACTTTTTTTAGTTTTTTTAATCAATTCCTTATTTCTATTTAGTTTATTAATAGTTCTTTTTTTTTATTTTCATAATTATCTTATTTTTTTATTTTTTTTTATTTAAAATATAGAACATATTTATATTTCAATAAATATGTTATATATGTTTCTTATTTTTATTAAATTGAAAAGATAAGAATATTTGATCCAAACAAAATTTTTCTTATAATTGTCTATTTTTGTCTGAAGTGGATAAATTCTTAAAATTATTGAAAAATGATTCATCTTCACTATCATCATGATTATCACCATGATCATCATGATCATCATAATAGTCATCTGAGCCAAACTCTGGTTCATAATCATCATCTCCAATATAATAACGTCTATAGCCTTCTTTTTCATAATACCTTAATTTCTTATATGATGATTGAATCTTGGTTTCATATTTATTACTTATAACTTTATCATTTCCTTGAAGATCTATTTCCCCAACAGTTCTTAATTTTAAAGCAACATTTTTGTATTTTTCTAAAACTTTTCCAGATTTTTTGAAAACAAATTCCATTCGATGTTTTCCATTCTCAACTTGGTCTGTTCCTTCTGTCTGTTGATGTTTATATCCCTTATATCTTTGATCGTCAAAATAATATCTTTTTTCCAAAGTGTATCCAGCAATAAATGGGCTTTCGATAATATTATATACACAGCCTTGTTGGAATTCGGTATGATAGGTTTTTTTTCGATGTATCAAATTTTGAGAGATTATCAAATGTACCTTGTCACCCAATTTTTGTACTTGAGAACATGATAAACAGAAATCACTTATCAAATTAGGGAGACTTGGTGTTGAATATTTAGTTCTATCATGAGGCATTGACCAATATATTTTTGAATATTTTTCGGTTGATTCATGTATTTTTTTTGCATCTAATCCAAAAATTACTTGGCAATCGAATTTTATTAAATAATTAATATTTTCAATTGTTAACAAACAGTTTTCACATTTTTTATCAGCTTTTGGTCCACAAAAATCTTCAGGACATTGGTATTTTTCAACTCCAGTTTCTTTAAGTACATATCCACAATCTTCGAATACTTTAAAAACAGTTTCACATACAAATAAATCTGAAGCGGTTATTTTTAAAAGATTATTATCATTTGTGTGAAATTTTTGGTTATGTTTTTTCAATAAAGATGTTGAAAATGAGAAATTTCCTTCACCTACAAATAAAATTTTATGATGTCTCTCTTCTTTACATTTTGATAGTGGAGCTCTAATTTAGAAATAAAAAAAAAAAAAAAATAAAAAAAAAAATAAAAAAAAAAAAAAAAAAAAAATAAATTTTTAATAATTAATTTTTAATAATTTGGAAATTAAATGTTTTAATTAAATAATTACTTTGTATCAGATTTAGACACTCTATTAGAAATTTCAGATATTTTTTTTTTATTTGGTTGAGGTGTTAACATTTTCAAATATATAAATATTTTATATGATAGGTTGATGAAAAAAAAAAATTTTTTTTAAAATAAGATAAAAAAACTTAAGGGTTCTAAAATAAAAAAAAAAAGCCAATAATTTTTTTTTTTTAATTTAATTTTATTCCAAATTGATTTGTCTGGCTAATTTCATCTAAATCTCATTTTGTTTTTATTAAAATTTCATTAAATTTTAAATAAAAAAAAAAAAATTAAAAAAAATAAGATCTAACCTTCGCGTTTTTTTTGAGGTTGCTTTTTTAAAATTTTGAATTTTTTTTTTTTTTTTTTCTTTTAAAATTTATCATATCATTACCATTTAAAACTTCAAATAATGATTTGCACTTTGGGACCCACTATAATTTGTTCAAATAATTGTTTTGTTTCGAAAAAAAAAAAAATAAAAAAAAAAAAGGTTGGAAATACAATTATAATTTTATTTTATTTTAATTTTAATTTTTTTTAATTTTTTTTGCTTTTTTTATTAAATTGAAATGATATGAATCTTTGATTCAGAGAGCAGTTTTCTTATAATTGTCTACTATTGTCTGAAGTGGATAAACTCTTAAAACTATTGAGAGATGATTCATATTCACTATATCAGAGTTGAATTGTGGTTGATAATCATCATCTCCAATATAATAACGTCTAATGCCCTCTATATCAAAATACAATAAGTTATATGATGACTGAATCATGATTTTATATTCATTAATTCTATCTTCGTCATCTCCTAGAAGATCTATTATAAAAAATCTTCTAAATTTTGATGCAACATTTTTGTAATTTTCTAAAATTATACCAGATTTTTTGAAAACAAATTCCATTAGACCTACACTATCAACTGTCATTGTTCCTTGTGTATTTTGATGTTTATATCCCTCATATCTATTATTCTTAAAATGAATTCTTTTTTCCAAAGTGTACCCAGCCTTCAATAATATTGTAAACAATGCCTTGTTGGGATTGGGTATGAATGGCTGAATAATCATCTTTATAAACTTGAGCGATTATAAAATGTACCTTGTCACCCAATTTTTGTGCTTCAGAACATGATAAACAGAGATCACCAATCAAATGAGGAAGAGTTCCTTTTTTAAATGAACTATTAGGCATTGACCAATATTTTTGAATATTTTTCATTTGATTCATGTATTTTTCTTGCATCTAATCCAAAAATAACTTTGCATTGAGAATTTATTAAAAATTTAATATTTTCAATTGTCAACAAACAGTTTTCACTTTTATTATCATCTTTTGTTCCACAATATTCCTTAATACATTTGAAGATTTTAACTCCAGTTTCTTTAAGTACATCTCCACAATCTTTGAATTCATTAAAAACAGTTTCACACACATAAATCTGAAGCGGTTATTTTTAAAAATTGATTATCATTTGTATAAAGATGTTGAAAATGAGAAATTTCCTTCACCAACAAATAATATTTTATGATGTCTCTGCTTTACATTTTGGAATTTGATTTTTAAATTTTAAAAAAAAAAAAAAAAAAAAAAAAAAAAAGAATTTAAAATGGTTAATCTAAAATAATTTGGAAATTAAATATATTAATTAAATAACTACTTTGTATCAGATTTATAGACTGTTTTAGAAATTTCTGTTATAATTTCTATATCTGGTTGAGGTGTATTCATTTTCAAATATATATTTTATTTGATTGGAATTTATTAAATTATAAAGTAAAAAATTTAAAAAAAAAAACTTTTAACAATAGTTATTTTTTTTTTTTTTTAAAATTTAATTTTTTTAAAATAAATTTATTTTAATAATTCTCAGATTTGTGAGAAAAAAAAATAAAATAAAAAAATAAAAATAAATTCTAAAAATAATTATCAAATGTTTTATTTTTATTTTTTTATTTTTATTTTTTTTTTCTCATAATCTGAGAAAAAAGATTTTTTCCCCACCCGATTTATCAATTAAATCAAAATATTTTAATAATTGATTAATGGGGGAAAAAAAAAATAAAAAAAAAAAAAAAATTTTATTTATTTAATTTTTTTAAACTTTTTTTATTTTTTTTTTTTTTTAGAATCTGTTTTTAACACCACTTAAAAAATAATCATAAATTATAGAATCATTATTATCCTTAAAATATTGATTACAAAGCTCTACAAATAAAGTTGGTCTTTTAATTGATTCAAAAAATTTGAGATTTGTGGCAGTGTCTAAAGAAATCAAATTTGAATATGATACTGAAATTAACTCTTCAGCATATTTAAATAATAAATTATTAACCAATGATTTTAATAAATCACCAAATGAATTCTTGAAACTACCACATGAACAATTCCTTCCAAAAATAAATTCAAATGAGAATATATTTGGTAATAAATAATTTCTAATTTGATAAGAAATTGAATTATTATTATTATTATTATTAAGAGTGACAGGAGGTGTTTGAATATTTGAATATTGTTTATTACAATCATAAAATCTACTATAAGGGATAGTAGTTTCGTGTGGAAATGATAGTATATATTTTGTAAACTTTGGAGATCTAATATGAAGAAAATAAAATGTTTCATATAATCCAGGTTCACTGAACCAACTTGGGTAACCAGTATTTCCATTATTAATATATTGGTGTACTGATTCCATCATTTCAATTGTAAAACCTTTATGTTGAATTAATTTTCTATAAAGATGTTGAATCATTATGTTAATACCATTACTAAAAGGCACATATTCTTTAAATCTATCATAAAATGATTTTATTAGAGTGATCATTGCAGTAATATCGGTAGCAACTTTACCATCACCATTACCATTATTACTATCATCATCACCATAATGATATATTATACGATTAGCTCCATATCCATGTTTGAAAATGATTGCTTTAGTATTAATTGAAGGATTATAAGATTCAACTAAATCATCGAATATATTTGAATCAAATTTAACCTTTTTACAACAATTATTTAATAAAAATTGTAATTGAATTAAATCCAATTTAAAAATTGAATTTACAATAATTTCTTGAATCTCTTTAATTTTGAAATTCTCTTCAATTTTAAATTCTAAAAATGCTGCTTCTGTTGCTGATGATGATGATGATTGTGATGATTTATAATATCGAACTAATTGATTATAAAATCTTTTTAAATTTTCATTTGTAAAACTTTTAAATTTTGATTGATTTAAATAATTTAATAATTTAATAATTTGTTTAATTGGAGTATTTGGTAAAATGAAATCATCATCATCATTATCATTATCATTATCATTAGATTGAAAGTCTAAAACTTTAATATTTAATGAATCTATAATTTTCAAATTATTTAAATCACATTGTTGGATTGATTTCTTGAATAGGTATCTAAATATATACTCTTTTGATTGTTGCTCTACTTGTATTGAATTCTCTTTGCCTTTTAAATAAAATGATTGAATTGATTTAAAAGAATTTAATTGACCTGTTACTTCTTTACTATCATTATTATTATTATTATTATTATTACTATTATTATTATTAAAATTATATGCATATTGAATTATTTGAAAATCAGTAAAAACAATAGAATGATCATTTAATAATACTGATAAAATAACTTTATTTTCAAATGAAATTAACCAATTTATAATTAATTTATCAGATATTATTAATGAATAAGATTGTTGTTTTTCTAAATTTTGATTATTATTATTATTTTTAATATATTTTAAAATTGGAAACATATGAAATTTCTTTAAATTCATTTTCTTTTTATATTCATTATAAAAATTAATTATAAATGGTATTGAAATTGATGGTTTACTTAATTTAATATATCTTAAAAATGAAATTAAATAAGATTCATCAGAACCATCATTTTTATCTTTAAATTCATCTTTATTATCTTTGAATGCATTTAAATAATGATCACCATAATAAAATTCATCAAGTTCATCTTTACATTGATGAAATTCATCAATTGATTCATTATATTTTAAAATGTAATCTTTATATAATTCTATTTGTTTTGTTTCAATAATTATAAATTTTTGTAATTTTTTTAATTTATATTTTTCAATATCACAACTACTACCACTACTACCACTTTTACTACCACTACTACTACCACTACTACCACTACTATTGCTACTGATTTTTTTAATTTTATTATTAATTTTATCTAATTTTGAATCAAGTGGTTTAATTGGTTTATTTAAAACATGGATTAAATTTGTTCTATGTGTAAATAATAATTCATCAAATGATTGATTAATTGTTAAATTAAATGGTTTAGTGACGAAAAGACGATTTGTAAAGATTGATAAATCATAGATTTTATTTAATAAATTATAATTTTCAAAATCATATATTTTTCCAAATGAAAAACTATTTTTTTCATCATTACATTTTGAATCGTATAAACCACTATTAAATAAGAAAAATTCTAATAATTGTTCTCTACTTTCTTCTCTATTCTTTAAAATTAATGATATTAATGTTTTATTTCCAATAAATGGTTCAACTTTTTCAATTTTACCATATTGTTGAATTTGAATTTTTATAAATTCTTTTATAAATTCGATACTTGAATATTTTAAAACATATTGTAAATTTGATGGTAAAACTTTCATTGAATAAGGCTCACTTATTAATAATTTAAAAATTTTAATTCTATTTGATTTAATTGATAATTTAATTAAATCAAAATCAGTAAATAATTTTTTTTCAATATTATTATTATTATTATTATTATTATTATTATTATTATTATTATTATTATTATTATTATTATTATTATTATTATTATTATTATTATTATTATTATTATTATTATTATTATTATTATTTTTTTAAAAATAAAACTAAAACTGATTTTAATAATTTTTCTTGTTTTTCTTGTTCTTCTTTTTTTTTTAAATCTTTTTCATTTTTATTATTATTATTATTAAATGATTTAAAGAATTCTAATATACATGATGAACTAATAATTTGAATTGATTCATTACATTCTAATTTATATTTTAAAAGTTTGAATTGTTTTTTTATTGACATCCATTTCAATGATTTTATATCTTTAAATAAAATTCTATTATTTTCATAAATTTGTTGGTGTTCATCATATTCAACCCATTCTGTACATTGAATATGATGAAATATTAAATTTCTTAAATATTTATTTTTATAAACTTCCCAAAATAATTTTTCTTCCTTATTCATCTTTTTTTTTTTTTTAGATTTAATATTTATTATTTATATAATTCTTGTGTGAAAAAAAAAAAAAAAAAAAAAAAATGAAAAAAAAAAAAAAAAAATTTGAAAAAAAAAAAAAATTGAAAAAAAAATGAAAAAGATTTAAAAAAAATGAAAAAAAATCAAAAAATCAAAAAAAAAAAAAAATTCAAAATCTTGCTTTTGATTGGTTGCTTTCATAAATTCGAATTTTTGGGACATAACGTTTCATAAATAAGAAATTACCAAAAAAAAAAAAAAAAAAAAAAAAACCGTACCTTTTTATACCCAAAAATATTTTCAAAAATATTATTGTTTTTTTTAAAAAAAAAAATAAATAAATAATTAAAAAAAAAATCTTGTTTCCTTGGGAAATTAATTAATTTTTATTCTCGTTTTTTTTATTTTTTCAAAAATTCAAGTACCAATGAATATAATAAAAAAAAAAAATCTTGTTTCCTTGGGAATTTTTTTTTTTTATTTTAATTTTTTTTTTTTTTTAATCCTGGTTGAAAATATTCTGATATTAAAAAAAATATAAATTCCTGCATGTATTTTTTTTTTTTATTCTGTTCCAAAATTAACACATTTATATTCATAATAAATAAAAATAAAAAAAATAAATAAATGAGGGAATAAAAAATAAAAAAAATTAATAAATCCCTAATAAAATAATTTAAAAAAAAAAAAATGAAACTATTAATTTCATTAATATTAATTTTAACAATTTCATTTATTAATAATTGTAATTCTATTTTAGTAACTGAAAATGAATTTTACCAAAAAAAAAAGGAATCAAATAAAAATATTTGTTTCCCAAATGGTGATCCTAATATCAATGGTTTTAATACAATAGTAAGAGGTGTTAGTTATAATTCAAATTATCCATCACCAAATGGTTTTGGTGAAAATCAAAATTCATATTATACAGAAAACCCGATGGATGTTGATTTCTTAAACCAAAGATTCTCAGTTGATTTCTCTCTTCAATCAGAAACTGGAAGTGTTTTTGGTAAATTTTTGGCATTCACTCAAAATGTAAGTTTGTTTTATTAATATTAATAATAATAATAATTTTCATAATATGGTAATTTTTTTTTTTTTTTTTTTTTTTTTTTTTTTTTTTTTTTTTTTTTTTTATCATTAGAAAACTGAATATTATATTATTAGCAGAGGAGAAATAGGTAATGCAACTTGTTATATATCTAAAATGGATTACGAAATTAAATCATTATTAAAGTTATCATTTGCATCAGATACTACACTTGGTCAAGTACCATGTGAATTTTATTCTATTGATTCCCCACTAAAACAAAATGATACATTTGAATTGGTTTTTGTTGACAAAAATCATTGTTCATTGATGGCCTCAATTTCAACAATTGAAGCTTTAAACGAAGGTGAATCAATGGCAATTTATATGAATTATGTGCCATACTCAAAACCAGATTTCTATCAATTACCAACTGAATGTGAAAATCCAACTCCGATTGATCAAATTTTCAGACCAAAATTATTAAATCTATTCGCTAAATACTAAATATATAAATATATATATATAATATATATATATTTATTATTTATATATATTTAGTATTTATCATTTATTTACTTTATATTTTAAATATAATAATAAAACCATATAGGATGAATTATTTATTTATTTTTTTATTTATTTATTTTCTTTTCTTTTTATTTACAGGTTGAGGAGTATCATTAAAGTTATATTCTTCTAAATAGTCCATATCTGGTTTAATACCAAAACTTGTATCGAAATCACTTGGACGAATATTATATTTTGAATCACAAAATTGTCTTAAAGATGATATGTTATCAGTGTATCTATTAACGGCAGCGATTGCAATTTTAATATCTCTCTTTTTATCATCAATTAATGATGAATCTGCATATAACAATAATTCTTCTTTAAAACTTTTATTATCATCTTTTAATGTTTGTAATTTTTCTAAATTTTTTGTTCTTGTTTCCTAAATATTTATTATTATTATTTTTGGTTAATATAAATTAATTTATTATTATTAATTTATTATCTAAACAATACATACAGATTCAACTCTTTCACTTTTTAATTGTTCAATTTTTTTAGTTTCTGATTGTATCCTTTCTTTTGTTTCAGATAATAATTTAGTTTGTTCAATTATTTTATCTTTTTTTGAATCAAATTCAAAACTTGGGAATGACCAATAAAAATTTGATGATCCCATTTTATCTGTATTTACAACACCATCATCTATTAACATTTGTAATGTTTCTTTACATTGAACTTGTGCTAATAAAAAGTAAAAAATAAAATATAAGTTAAATATAAATTTATAAATAACAATAATGATTAAAAAAAAAAAAAAAAAAAAAAAAAAAAATATATTACTCATTCCTGTATACTTTGAAGCTTCTGATTCTACATCTTTACTTGAATATATTGTTGACTAATTATTTATTAAATTATAATTAGTATATATATATATATATATTTATTTTTGTTGTTATAGTATATAGATTTCTCTCTCTCCTCTCTTTGATTGCTAATGTTAATGAGCATACATACATTAGAGTGGAAGAATTCTTTTAATTTTTCTTTTTTTTCTTCTGGTGACATACCCTTTCTTCTTGTTGCCATCTTTATTTATTATTTATATATTACAATATTATTTTATTTTTTAAATTTATCTATTTACAATTTGTTTTAAAAGTATAATTCAAAAAAAAAAAAAAATAAAATAAAATAATTTTCATTTTTTTTTTTTTTTTAATTTTCCTTTTTTTCACTTTTTTCAAAGAAAAAAAATAATTCCCCAAAAAAAAAAAAAAAAAGTAAGTGGTGTTATCGATAACAATTAAATAACTCCAACCATATGATTTGTTTTTTTTTTTTTTTTTTTCTGATATATGAAATAAAAAATGAAAAATCAATAATCCTCAAACAAAAATAAAAAAAAAATAAAAAAAATGGTTTTTTAAAGTTTTATTTATTTCTTTTTATTAAACTTTAAGATGAAATTTTGTATACTATAAAAGAAATAATCATTAAAATATTTTTAAAAAATCTCCTTTTTCATAAAACCATGAATCCCAAAAGAGAAATCAACAGATTTGCTAACTAATTTTTGTTTCCTGAAAAAAAAAAAAAAAAAAAAAAAAAAAGTTTTTTTTTTTTTTTTGAAATTTTACAATTCTAATTATTTCCCGCCAAAATTTTTTAAAAATTTTTATAATTTTTTTTTGACAAAAAAAAAAAAAAAAAAAAAAAAAATCATTTTATTTTTATTTTGTTATTTATATGAATCTTTATGTAAATATAGGTTTTTTTTTTTTTTTTTTTCCCCTTTTAAAAAATTCATATTGAAAAGGGTATAGTTAAACAAAATAAAACAAAATAAAACAAAATAACCAAATATGGGTATATCAATTTTAAAAATTCAAAATTTTAAATCATATAAAGGTAATCCCCTTATTGGTCCATTCAAGGATTTTTCATGTGTAATTGGTCCCAATGGTAGGGGAAAATCAAATATTATGGATGCTATCATCTTTGTATTAGGCCATAACTCTTCTCAAATTAGAAGTACAAAATTAAATGAATTAGTTAATACACATATTGTAACAGATAAAAGTAATTTTTTTTTTTTTTATTTTTCTTATTATAATAATAATAATAATAATAATAATAATAATAATAATAATAATAATAATAATAATAATAATAATAGTAATAATAATAATAATATTAACCATATATATATATATTTTTTTTATTTATAAAAATTTAATAATAATAAAAATAATAATAATATTAACCTTATAAGATAATAATGAAGGTGGTGATAATTCGACTTATGTTGCAATTAATTTTAATCATCAAGGTAACAATTATAGATTTTCAAGAAAAATTATTGGTAATGGATCACAATATTTTTTTGAACAAACTCAAGTTTCAGCAGAACAATATCAAAAACATTTAAAAGATATTGGTATTGATATTGGTACAAAGAATTTCTTTGTATTTCAAGGTGATGTTGAGAGTATAGCTACACAAAATCCAAAGCAAATTTCAGCATTTATTGATGATATCTCTGGTAGTAGAGCATTGAAATTTGAGTATGATAGATTATTGGGTGAAAAGTCTAAATGTGAAGATGACGTTTTCGCATCATACGCTAAAAGAAAAACGATAGCATTCGAGAAGGAGCAATACAAGGAGCAGTGGACCGAGGTGAAAGAGTACCAATCCATGCAGGACCGAGTGGACTCTTTGAAAACTGATCAACAATTAGCTAAACTTTATCAAACCACCAAAGAGATGAGAAAGGAGCAAAAACTATTAGACGAAAGTAAACAACAAATCCAATCTATCCAATCGGATGAAATGAAGCCATTGGAACAACAATACACACAGACTAGTAAGAACCAGGCGTCATTGCATAAAGAGGTGGTGCAATTGGAGGATGATATCTCGAGGTTGATAAAGGGCAAGAAGAAGAAAGGCTCCGATCAGTATTCTGCCGAAGAGGAAATTAAGTATATTTCAGAGAAAATCAAGAAAACCAAATTAATCCTATCAAAAGCTGAAAACAGTCGTAGTAAACAAATACAAGAGATTGATCAACTTCGTAATGAATTAAATGAGTTTACTGAACAATTGGAGAATCTAGATGACGAAAAGGAGGTGGCAGAAACTGGGCTATCAATAAAGATGGACCATCAACAAATTGAAGAATACAATCAATTGAAATTGCAATCAGGTAAGGAAACCTCTGGTTTAAAGATTAAATATGACCAACTATCGAGAGAGCACAAAATTGAACAGGACCAACACCAACAACTCACCTATAGATTGGAGGAGTTTGAAACTATGAAAAAGAAATTCCAAGAATCTAAAGAGAAATTTCAAAATCAAAAAGATATTGAACAATCGAATTTCCAAGATTTAGAACAGAAATTAAAAGAGTCAGAGAAAGAACTCGTACAATGTACCACTAGATTCAATGAGACACAACAACGTCAACAAAATTTAAATAATGATTTAGAGCGTATTCAATATAGTCTTTCCGATTTGAAATCATTGAAATCTGAAAGTCAACGTGATAGACAATTCAATCAAACCGTTGAAACTTTGAAAAGTATTTTCCCAGGTGTTAAAGGTAAACTAATGGATTTATGCGAACCTTCACAACGTAAATATGCAACCGCATTGACTCTAACAATGGGCAAACTAATGGATGCCATCATCGTTGACACTGAAGAGACTCTAATTGGTTGTGTACGTTATTTAAAGGAGCAATTACTTGGTGTTGCAACATTTATAAGTTTAGATCGTTTACAAATGGTTAAACCAATTAATCAACAGTTACGTCAAATTAGTGGTGGTGGTGGTGGTAGTACAGCTAAATTATTATTCGATTGTTTAAAGATTCAAAAAGGTATAGAAGATGCTGTATTGTATGCATTGGGTAATACAGTGGTTTGTGAAAGTTTAGCAGAGGCAAAGTTATTGGCATTTGGTGGTAAAGATCGTGTAAAGGTTATAACTATACAAGGTATTAGAATCACAAAATCAGGTTTAATGAGTGGTGGTGGTTTATCATCAATTAAATCCAAATCATCACAATGGGATACTAAACGTGTTGAAGAATTAAAGAAACAAAGAGACACCATATTGGCAGAACTATCCGATGTAATCCAATTGAATGAGATTTTCAATCAACGCCAACAATTGACAAGTCAAGTACATCAATTGAAATCGGATTATTCATTATCAAAGAGTAAAATTGAGTTACTCAATGATAGATTGAAAAAGAATCAACAAGAATTGGAAACCAATGAAAAGGTAATCAATGAAACAATCATTCCCGAGTTATCGGAATTGAATGAAACATTGGCAAAACGTAAAACTCAATTAGATCAACTACAAAGTGAAATCAATTCAATAGAGGAGAGATATTTCAGTGGATTCTCAAAGAAATTTGGTGTTGACAATATCAGAGAGTATGAAGATAACAGGTTGGCTAAAATTCAAGAAAACATTCAAAAGAGATTATCATTAACTGAATCGATCTCTGTGATTCAATCACGTTTAGACTATGAACAGGGTAGAGAGATTGATAATGAAATTAAACAACTCTCTGAAGAATTGAATGCAAATGAAAAGATATTAGATCAAGAATTGGAACATAAGAAAGAGAATGATGAAAAAGAGAAACAATTCAAAGAGAATCTATCCGATCTACAAAAACAACATACTGAAAAGAAATCACAATTAGATAAAATGAATATAACCATTAAAGATTTGAAAAAACAATTATCAACTTTTAATAATCAAATCACTGATATTGAAAAATTAAGTAATCGTCATGATTTTAATATTACAAAACTTCGTGGTGTTTATCATCAAATTTTAATTGAAACTAGAAATGAAGATATTCGTTTACCAATTTTACAATTTAAAGGTAAAGAAATTGATCAAGGTAATAATAATAATAATAATAATAATAATAATAATAATAATAATAATAATAATAATAATGATAAATCTGAAGGTGAAACTGAAGATAATAATAAAAAACAAAAAAATAAAGATAGTGAAGCTGAAGTTGATGAAAGTGCTGTAAGTGAAGGTGAAAATGTTAAAAAACCAAAGAAACCAACAATTAAAAAGAAAAAATCATCAATAAAAAGAAAAAGAGAAACAAATAAAGGTGATCAAGAAGATAATCAAGAAGAAGATGAAGAAGATGAAGATGATATATTTAATGAATCAGATGTTGAAGAAAATGAAAAACCAAATATTTTACAAGATATAATTAAAGATATAACACAAGCAATGGTACAAGATGATATTTTAGATATTTATGAAGATGAAGCATCAATTAAATTCAATTATTCGTCATTGAAAAAACGTGTATTTGTTGATCAAAAAACTTATGAAGAATATCTTAGAAAGTTAACAATCGATATTGAAACCATTGGTAAAGAGATGAAAAGAGTTATGCCAAATTATAAAGCCTATGAGCATTTGGTTGATGTTAGTGATAAATTGAAAAAAGTTAGAAAAGAGTTAAACCAAGCTAGAGACAATGCAAAAACAAAGATAGACTCATTCAATCGTGTTAGAGACCAAAGAAAACAATTGTTTTTAAGAGCGTTCAAGAGGATTGCAAAGAATCTCACTTCAATCTATTCAGAGTTGACAAGAGAGTTGGAACCACCTTATCATAGGGGTTCGGCTCATTTGGCTTTGGAAGACACTGAAAATCCTTTCAACTCTGGTGTAAGGTTCACTGTTATCCCACCAAATAAAAGATTCCAAGAGATGGATCAATTGAGTGGTGGTGAGAAATCAGTGGCTGCTTTGGCTTTCCTTTTCTCAACTCATGGCTTGAAATCAACTCCATTTATGATTCTCGATGAAATAGATGCCGCCTTCGATAGTGTAAACGTTTTGAAATTGGTGCGTTATGTTAGACATAAAGCAAGTAAAGATCTTCAATTCTTGGTAATCTCTTTGAAAGAACAATTCTTTGTCCACTCTGATCTTTTAGTTGGTGTTTGTAGAGAACCAGATTCACAATCAAAATCTTTCCATTTACTTTTAGAAGAATTCCCTGAATCTGATGAAGCAAAGAAAGCTTTAATCTCAAAAGGTGACGATGAAACTGAAACTGATGGTAAAACTTCTGCAACTTCTGGTAGTAGTGAAAGTGAAAATGACTAAATAATACACTATAAAAAAAATAAAAATTAAAAATTAAAATAATAAATATTTTAAAATTAAAATCAATTTATATATAAATTGATAAAAGAAATAAAAAAAAAAAAAATACTAATTATGTTTTACTAGATTTTTATTCAAATTTTTGCTAATCAGACTTGGAATTGGAAAATATTTAAAAAATTCAATTTTATTCTATTTTTCTTATATTTATAAATTATTAAACCAAAAAAAAAAAAAAACCCATTTTATTTTTGAAATATAATTTTATTTAATTATAATTTAATTTGTTTTGAAATATTTCTTAGGTTTTATTTGAAAAATTTAGGGGGAATGATATGGTCATCTATTTTCGTAATGTCATAGTGCATAGATAAATCTTTCCTTTCTCTGACACCAGATAAATATTGATCATTTTTATATCCCTTTTGATATGATAGTATTGATATGAACGTTAACTTTTCTAAATGATATAGTGCATAGATAAATCTTTCCTTTCTCTACCATTAGATTGGTTTAGGATACATATCACATAACTACATTTTCTTTAAAAGTAACCATTTATAAAAAGAATTCTTTTTTCTATATTTTTAAAAAATAAAATTAGATAATTTATTTTTTATTTTGTTATTATTTTTAATTCTCTCTTTTACCTTTTTTTCTCTTTTTTAATTCTATCCTTAATCTTTTAATTTTTTTGTTTTTGAAATAATACTATTTCATTTTATTTGATTTAATTCTTTAGTTTGGAATGAAAAAAAAAAAAAAAAAAAAAAAGATCAATTTATACTCGAATAATTTTTTATTGTTTCCGATTTAAAACTATTTAGATTTGACCTAAAAAGGAATTTTTACTTTTTTTTTTTTTCCTTTTTTTTAATCAACCAAAAATTCTAAATTGGTAATTATTAGATAAACAAATAGGGAAATATTTATTATTTTATTATTTTAGTATTTTTATTCTCCCCATGAACCATCTATCCATCAACATTTTAAAATTTCCACTCACAAGTATTCAAACAAAAAAAAAAATAAATAAAAAATAAAAAAATAAAAAATAAAAAAATAAACAAAAAAAAAATAAAAAAATGAAATAAATTTTATGGATGTAATAATAATTATAGATTTGTTTTTCTTTTACCTTTTTTTTTTTTTTGTTTTGTTTTATTTTATTTTTTTAATTTTGAAATATATTGAAATAAATAATTGGAAATGATTAAGATTTTATGATAATTATGAAAATAAAAAAAAAAACTAAAAAACAAAATGTGAATATATCTCTTTGTACATTTTTTATATTTTATTTCATTATTTATTATAGGTTGTAGGATTCTTATTATTATTATTATTATTAATATTATTATTATTATTACATTTTATTTTAGTTTTGTTTTTTTTTTTTTTTTTTTATATAATTATTTATTATTTATTATTTAAAATTTATTTTTGATTATTATTATTAAAAACTTGAAATTGGTTGATAATCACCTTTATTATAACCAAAATGAACTTGTTTACAGAAACAACGAATTGAAATTAAAACTAAAATTAAAAGTAAAGATAATAAAGCAAATGAGAATAAAACAGAGATTGCAATTGCAGCACCAGGTGAATATCTTGGAATTGGTACAATCGAAACCTTTGAAGAGTTTGAAGTGGATACCCAACATGGGAATGTAGCATTTGTAATGTACGCATTGAAATCGTAAGCTTCTTCCCAATTACCTTGAACATAAAGGGTATCGGTATTTGTAAAAGTTGAGTTTATATGATAATTGAATGTTACAGATGTATTATAGCATTGATAAGTTGATGAGGAGGTTGTCGTACATTCATTTGTAGGTTCAGTCGAGTTTTTATGAGCTAATGGTGTATCACCATTATCATATTCATAAGGGAATGTTCTACCATGGTCATAGAAATAGTAGGGAAATTCAACTTGATTGGTATATTCTGAACATGTTTCATTCGAACAGTATGCTGATATAGTTGGTTTCTCCACCAATGATGCACTAATCTTTAACCATCCATCTTTATACTCTACTGATGGTACAAATATTGCTGCTGTTATAACAGCTCCAGCTATAAATGTTATTAAAAAAAATATAGTATTAATTCCAATACAACAATTTGAACAACTATGTCTTTTATGATGATGATGATGATGATGATAATTATGTCCCATTATTTATTTAATTTTATATATATATTTAATTTTTATATATTTTATAATTTATAAATATAATAATTAATTTTTTTTTTTTTTTTTTTTTATTTTTTTCTTTTTTTTTTTAAAACTATTAAATTATTTTTATTATTTTTATTTTTATTATTTTTATTTATTTATTTATTTATTTAAAAAAAACACAAATGAGTGGATATCGAAGCGAAAGGTATAAAAAAAAAAAAATTGAAACACCTCCTTTTATAAAAAAAAAAAAAAAAATAAAAAATAAAAAAACAAAAAAAAAAAAAATAAAAAAAAAAAAAAATTAAAAAAATTAAAAAAATAAAAAAAAAAAATCTTAAAATTTCGCATAATTGTGAAATGTTTGTTTAATGCTCACTGAGAAAAAATCTTTTCGATTTCCGACCTAAATTTTTATTTTTTATTTTTTATTTTTTTATTTTTTTTCTATTTTTAAATTTTTAAAATTTTAAATTATTCCAAGATTGGAGAATCTAATAAACCAAAACCAGCAGCAACACCAACTTCATCAGAATTTGCAGTTTTTGTACGAAGTAAAATACCAGCTTGTTTATTTAAAACTATATCATCATCACCATTTGAAATGAAAACACTATAAATACCCAATTCATATAGACCTTCAATCTCTAATAATTGACGATCACGAACTACATGGGTTTTGAATGATTTTGACATGATTTTATCCATCAAGATATAAGATGATAGTTCCTCAGAGGACATTGATTTCAAAGCTATGGCAACTTGATCATTGTAAATATTATTACCACCACCCTCTCTTTGTGGCTTCATTACGTAGTTTTGAGGTGACTCTATTGCTTCCTTCACTACTGACATATCGATATCCTCTTTTGAAAGACTGTATAAACCTGTGAATGATCTCTTCACTCTTTGCAAGGATTCCTTGTCGTTATTGATGAATTTTTCAAGTACACCAGGTTGTGCTAAAACCTGTTGTATCTTTTTAACACCAACTAAATGATGTGCAATGGTTGGACATTTAATTGCCAACGATCTTTCAATCAATAGTCTTGCTTTCCATTCATCACCACCGCTACTCGTGTAATCGTTTGGTGTATAGCCAGCCCTATAATATGCGACTGATATCTCCATCCCATCAACGATTAACACAGATCCGTTCTCTTCATCCAATTTAGCACATTGATTGATCTCTTTCATTGTACGTCTAATTAATTTTATACTATGATTTGACCAAAGTTGAAATTCCAAACCTTTTTGATCATAAATATTTCTTTCACCCTCTTGAATGATCATCAACACCACTGAACTCTTCTCTTTATTATATAATTTATGTGCCAATGCAATTGAATCACTAATCTCTTTATCTGATTGATTGGTTGGATGATTCAATAGGTCGTATCCATTATCATTAAGATCATTTCTACCAATTAAATATTTATGTAAATTGAATACTCTATTTGATACAACTGCTAATGATGATGAAATTGTATTCAATTCAACTTGATAAATTCTTTCTTCTTCTCCTTCTATCTTATTATGAAACATATAATCTGATCTAAATATACCTAATGATATCTTTTGTTTAATACCTTCTTTAACAACTTTTCTTTGAATATTTAATAACATTTGTGTAAAATCATCAAATACACTAAATAAATAAATAAATAAATAAATAAATAAATAGATTAGTAAATAGATTATTTATTTATTTATTTATTTATTAATTATTAAATTTATTACTCTTTTAAAGTATTTTGAAGGAAATCATAATCTTTACTAATATTATGAACTAATAAATTATAATCTTCTGCTAATTTACATGCTTCATTAAATAATTTTTTATTCATTTTTGATGGATATAATGAAAATGGTACATGAGTAACATTTACAACATTATTTTTTGCTTCTTCTTCTGTTGGTTTTTTAATCATAATTAATCCATTTGCAAATGCCCAATCAATACCTTGTTCTTTTAAATCATTTAATTTTTCTTCCATTTTCTTTTTTTCTTTTTTTTTTTTTTTTTTTTTTTTATTTATTTTGATACATAAATAATATACAAATAAATAGGGAATTTTACTTTTATATAACAAAAAAAAAAAAATAATAATAAAATTGGAAAAAAAAAAAAAAAAAATGAAAAATATAAAAAAAAAAAAATGGAAATTAAAAAAATAAAAAAATAAAAAAATAAAAAATATTAAAAAAAAAAAAAAAAATCTGGAAGGGGGGATGCGTGAATTATATGTTCATCTTTTAAAGGATTTTGGGGATTATTTTAATTATTAAAATTAAACATTTTTTTTTTTTTTTTTTTTTTATAATTCAAATACAAAATAAAATTATTTTTAATATTTCCAACTTAAAAAAAAGAAGAAAAAGATTTTATTTTTTTTTTTTTTTTTTTCAAAGCTTTATAAAAAATTTTTTCAAATAAAAAAAAAATTAATAATCTAGATTTTTTTTTTTTTTTTTAACATTGATGACGTTAATAGATTTAATTCTAGGGGTTTATTATCAAAAACTTTTATATAAAATGAAATTTCTGAAGCTTCCTCAAAGTATTTTTTTTTTTCATATTTTCGAACTAAAAAAAAAAAACCTAAATATTTAGGCCATTTATAATTAATTTATTTTCCTTTTTTTTTTTTAGATTTTTTTATCTTTTTTTTTTTTTTTTTTGAATTAAAAATTATAATCAGTCCAAATTATAATAATAAAAATAATAGTAATAATAATAACATTAATAATAAATTAATATTTTCAAAAATATAAAATGGAGAAACTTAATGAACCACTCTTAGGAGGATCAGATCCAAAAAGACAACATCCATTATTAAATTCTGCAATTCTCGGAGCTGCAATGTTTTTCATTTTATTATTAAATTATGTAAGTTTTTATTTATTTTATTTTTTTTTATTATTATTTCTTTTTTTTAAAAAAAAAAAAAACTAATTTTAATTTATTATGTTTTTATCTTTTTTATTTTTTTTTTTTTTTATTATTTCTTTTTTTAATAAAAAAAAAATTCAAAATAATAATAATATCAATGATAATGTTTAAAAAAAAAAAAAAAAGTATAACCAATATTATATATCAAATATTCAAGCATTTTTTATAAATTCTCTTTCTTTTGTTGCTATATTAATATCATCTTTATTAATTACAAAACTCCGTGAAAAAATTTCAATTTTAATTTCAACTTTAATCCTTTTCTTTATATTTATAATTAATGTTAATTTACCCTCCATTTCAGTTATTTCATATATAATTCAACCATTTGCAAATAATTTATTATGGATTGCAGCAGGTACTTATATTATGACAATTTCAGATAAATGCAACATTGGTCAAAACTTTGGTTTGGTAAATAATAATATTATTTAAATTTTTAAAAATTATTATTTTTATTATTAACACACACTTTTATTTTTATTTTTTAAGTTTTTCTTTGTAACATCATTTTTAAATGGATTATTTTCAGTATCAACAACAAATTTTTATAATATTTCTCAATTCATTTATATTGTATTTATGGCGATAGCAGTGGTTTTAATTTTATTATTAAAGAATCCATGTTGTGAACAAAATGAAAATATTACAGTTGCTGGATCTGATCCTCATTCATTTTTAAATGCAATTGCATATCCAATGAGTCTTTGGTCCGATAAGAAATTTTTATATTTAGTCCCTGCCATTGCCCTTTTAGGAATTGTCTCTTTATTATTTCCAATTGGTTTGTTGGCCACAACATTAAATCCCTTTGCATACACTCAGAATGTAAGTGGAGCATTTTATTTCTTGGGTGCTGTAGCCTCACTTTTTTTTGGTTTCCTATTCGACAGATTTGAAAAGAAATATTTATTATATGCAATTGCTACCTTTGGTGCAATTGGCGCAGCTTTGAATATCGGTTTTTCAAATACAACATGTTGTACACAAGGTCAAGTAAATTTGGCTTATGCTTCCCTTATATTTAACACAATCGCTCAATATGGTCTTAAAGTTTTGGTTTTTTCACTTTTAGGTTCGATTTATCTTGATTGTAGATCATTATCTGCAAATGTTTGCTACCAATTATTATCAACTTCTGCCTTTTTAATTGTTTATTTAATTTTCTATTATGTATCTTTTACTGCATGTTTCTACATTTACTTTTTAATTTTAATCCTAGCATGTATTGGAATTTTCAAATTTTTATCTTCAAATGATGATCAAGAACAACTAATTGTTTAGATTAAATATAAATTAAATAAAATTTTTTTAAAAAAAAAAAAAAAAAAAAAAAAACATCATATAAATATATATTTATTTATTTTTTAATTCAATCATTTTTTTCAAGAATCTTAAAAGTAAAAAAGATAATTATACAATCTTAATATTATAAAAAAAATAATGAAACTTCATTAAAAATAAATAATTAAACGAAATTTCATTAAAAAGAAAATAAAAAAACGGAATTTCATTAAATAAATAATCAAACAAATAAATAAGTTTAAAAAACACTTAATTCCTTTATTTTATATTATTTTATTGAAGATTTTCAATATCACAGAATCAACAACCCTCACCAAATACAAACACAATAACCAGTAGAACAACTCAAACATCACTACAGGTATAAACACAAGAACAACAAACATACCCAACAACACAATCAAAATAAAAAAAATAAAAAAAATAAAAAAAAAAAAAATTTTTGGAATAAAAAAAAATTAAAAAAAAAATGAAAAAAAAAAAAAAAAAAAAAAAAAAACCGAGAATTTTTTTTTTTCTTAAATTAACATATGTTTTATTTAATAGAAATTTTATCTTCCAAAAACAAATATTAAAATCTCTAATTCACTACTTTAAAAATTTCCAAGGGATTATACAAACCCATTTTCATTACCAAAAAAAAATAAAAAAATGAAAATAAAAAAAAACTTGTGATTTAAAGAATTTTTTCTATTTTTATTTATTTTCATTTTTTCGAGTAGAAATGTGAAATTACGGCTCTGGTGGGTTTGTCATCTTTTTTTTTTTTACTTTTAATTTTTATTTTCACCTTATTTTTTTTCTTTTTTTTTTTTTCTTATTTTTTTTTCTTAATTTTTTTTCAGCTAAAAATTATAATCAGTCCAATTTATAATAATAAATTAAATTATTTAATATTATCAAAAAATATATAATGGAGAAACTTAATGAACCACTCTTAGGAGGATCAAATCCAAAGAGACAAAATCCATTTTTAAATTCTGCAATTCTCGGAGCTGCAATGTTTTTCATTTTATTATTAGAATATGTAAGTTTTTCTTTTTTTTTTTTTTTTTTTTTTATATATTTCTTTTTTTTTTTTAAAAAAAAAAAAACTAATTTTTTTTTTTTTTGCATTTCTTTTTATTATAAAAATAATAATTATATCAATGATGATGTTAAAAAAAAAAAAAAAAAAGGTTAATAAATATTTTATAACAAATATTCAAGCATTTTTTATAAGTTCTCTTTCTTTTGTTGCTATATTAATGTCATCTTTATTAATTTCAAAACTCCGTGAAAAGATTTCAATTTTAATTTCAACTTTTATCTTTTTAATTGTATTTATATTTAATTTTAATTTCCCCTCAATTTCAATTATTTCATATATAATTCTACCATTTGCAAGTAATTTATTATGGATTGCAGCAGGCACTTATATTATGACAATTTCAGATAAATGCAACATTGGTCAAAACTTTGGTTTGGTAAATAAATAATAATATTATTTAAATATTTAATTTATTTAAATTTTTATTATTATAATTATTAAGACATCTTTTTTTTTAATTTTTTTATTTTAGTTTTTCTTTGTGCCATCATTTTTAAATGGAATACTTTCAGTATCAAATTTAAATATTTATAATAATGATTCTAAAGTCTACCAATTAATTTATTTTTTATTTATGGTGATAGCAGTGGTTTTAATTTTATTATTAAAGAAATCATGTTGTGAACAAAATGAAAATATTACAGTCTCTGGAACCGATCCTCAATCGCTTTTTAATGCGATTGCATATCCAATGGGTATTTGGGCCGATAAGAAATTTTTATATTTAGCTCCTGCCATTGCCCTTTTAGGAATTGTCTCTACACTATTCCCATTTGGTTTCTTAACTACAACAATTAGCGAATTTGATTTCTCTCAAATTATATTTGGAGGAATTAATTTCTTGGGTGCTGTAGTCTCACTTTTGTTTGGTTTCCTATTCGACAGATTTGAAAAGAAATATTTATTATATGCAATCGCTACCGTTGGTGTAATTGGTGCAGCTTTGAATATCGGTTATGCCCATACAACATGTTGTACACAGGGTCAAGTAAATTTGGCCTATGCTTCCCTTATATTTAACACAATCACTCAATATGGTCTTAAAGTTTTGGTTTTTTCACTTTTAGGTTCAATTTATCTTGATTGTAGATCATTATCTGCAAATGTTTGCTACCAATTATTATCAACATTAGCCTTTTTAATTATTGATTTGTTTTTCTCTTATGTCTCTTCTGTCGCATGTTTCTACATTTACTTTTTAATTTTAATCCTAGCATGTATTGGAATTTTCAAATTTTTATCTTCAAATGATGATCAGGAACAACAATTAGTTTAGATAAACTATAAATTAAAAAAAAATTAAATTATTTAAAAAAAAAAAAAAAAAAAACTTTGTTGATAATTTTTAAAAAAAGGTGTTTTGGTTTGATAAAAAAAAAAATTAATTTTTCACAAATTTATATATTATTTCTTTATTAAAATCATGTAATACTATTTTTTCAATAATCTTAAAAAAAAAATAAAAGATCATTTTGCAATCTTGAAAAGAAAATATTTTTTTTTTTTTTTTTTTTTTTTTTTTTTTTTTTTTTATATAATTAATTTTAAAGTCATATTATAATTATTTAATAATTAATTTTATTCTAGAAACAAATTATTAAAAAATTAAAAGAAAGATTTTTAGACATTCAGTATTGGTAAATAAATTTTTAACTTGATTTAGGTCAGGTAAAAAAGTCATAAAATTAAAATATATGGGGTTTAGAAAAAAAGGTACAGTTTTTACCCCATTCAAATAATTATTAAAAATGAATAAGTTAACGTAAATGTAAAATGTTTGAATCTCATGAAAACAATCTTTTTTTATTTATGGTTATTTAATAAAATGAAGAGTTTTATTAATTTATTTATTTATTTTTTTTTTTTTTTAAAAAAAAAAAAAAAAAAGTATAAAAAAAAAAATTATAATAAAATCATATATTCTTTTCATTACATAATATCTAAAATTTAAATAATTTTTAATTAATTGATTAAAAAAAATGAAAGTAATTACATATTTAATTTATTTTATTGCAAGTATTTTTTTAGTTGTTGTTGTTGGTGCAACAACAACCGCAACTACTACTCCTGCTACACCAAAAAATTCAATATCAGAATCTTACTTCGCCATAAGAACTGATGTAAGAAAGTGTTCAAGTTGCGGTGGTTTCTTTTTACGTGAAATTGGTTCATCAAATAAAACTGAAATTTATGTAAAATCATTGAATCAAGTATCTGAAACTGTCAAAGAATCACAATACAAATTTGCTCCAAATTTCAATGTAGTTGTAAAAGGTCAAATCACTAATGACAATACCATAGTAGTTTCACAAATATTTAGACTTTTACCAAAGATCAATAGTACAATTAATATTGATTTAGAAATTGATAATTTCTATACAACAATTAATCCAAATGGTAATGAAAATACTACAACAATTGAAATTAAAAAATTAAACTCAAATAAACCATCAATGAAAGTTAAATCAATTAAAAATAGTAATGATGATATATTTTTCATTCCAACTGATTGGTTATCATATAAAGTTAATTCTGCTCAATCAGTATATACAATTACTAAAAGTAAAAATTCAAAAACAACAACAACTATTGATTACATGTTTATTAGTTTACCAGATCCAAAATTTTCTCCAAAAGTTTTAATTCCTGTTATTTGTAAAAATGAAACTGTTCCAACCTATACTAGTAGTGCTGCACGTTGTTTGATATTCTCTGGTTGTGTCCATCCAGGTCCATGCCCATTCATGATTCCAGTTTGTCCAGATGGTTATACAAAGAGTTCTTATCCAATTAAACCAAATGCTTGTCCACACTACTCTTGTCTTCCTTCCTTTTTATCTCAATGAGAATTAAATTATTTCGTTTCTATTATTGAATAAATAGAAATAAAATAAAAATAAAAATAAAAATAAAATAATATATTTTAATTTTATTTTTCAAAAACTAATTTAAGAAACCTTTAATTTTTTTTTATTATTTATTTATAATTTTATAAATAATAATAAATAATTTCCCTTATATTTCTAGTCTTAATTCTAAACTTTCAAATTGTTTTTTAAATATGGAAATATTTTTTTTTTTTGCCAATTTCTTATCACTCTAAAAACATGTTTTAATAATAATAATTAATAAAAGGTTGTTCTGGAAGTAATAATACAGAATCATTCTCAACTCGTGAATGTAGAGATGGACTTGTTGCAACATGTGTAGAAGAAATGGATACTATTCCAACAAATACAATGGTTACAATTACAACAGATGGTAAATGTCAAGATGACCAAAATTGGAAGAATCATATTATAGTTTTAAATTATGTTGATATAGATGAGTGTCTATCAAATCATGGCAACACATACATATCCTATTCATGTAATTCCACCGAACCAGTTTATTATGTTTATGAAAATGAAAATTGTTAGGTGGATGGACAGGTTATGTTTATGTTGATTCAAAACCTTGTACACTTGAAAATCCAATATTCACATATTGTCAATAATATCAAAAAAAAAAAAAAAAATCTATAAATTTAAATATATAAATAAAAATTTTTATTTATTTATTTATTTATTTATTTATTTATTTATTTATTTATTTATCATTACATTAAAAAACACATTCGGACAAATTAAAAAAAAAAAAACAAAAATAAAAAATAAAAAATAAAAAGTTGGTTTCCGAGCTTTTAAAATATACTTTCAAAAATAAGTTTTTTTTTTTTTTTTTTTTTTTTTTTTTTTTTTTTTTTTACTTCGTGTTACTAAAACCAAAATAATATTATTATATTATTCATTTAATATGTAAAAAAAAAAAATGAGGCTTCTGATAAACAGTTTTTGCAACTTTCTTTTAATATTAAATTTTGGGCAATAGGACAAACTTCTTTAATAATCTTTGTAAATGAAATTATATTTTTATTTGGAATAGTTAAATAAATGTTGATTGGAGAATGTTGTGAGGGATAACCATATAAAACACCATCTTTATCAGCAGAATATAATAAATCACCAATTCTTGTTGGAAATTTTACACCACCATTAGGTAAAACGTTACAACCAGGTTTGCTAATGTCAGCCTTAATTGAAACTTTATGGCCGTTTCTAACTGAATTAACATTTGAAATTATACCATGTGCAAATTTTATATTTGAATGAATTGAATTTTTTAAATCATTAATTGATGTTCCTTGGAAGTCACCAAATTGACCTGGTACTCCACCCCCTCTATCGGCTGCACCTGATAAATCATAAAAATCATTACCCATTTGAACCAATTTTCTTGATTTCAAAGTCAAATCTGGAACAAAACTTCCATCAAAGGAGTATTTAATTTGTGAAGAATCACTGGTACCCACTGACAATTTTTTATCATCAAGAAATAATTCAACATTATATTTAACTTGGACATTTGTTATTTCATGAACATCATAATATGGTGGACGTGGTGATAATGCAACACGATGATAATCACAAATAGTATTAAGAGGTTTTATATAACAACCACAATCAAAGTTAGTGTGAGTTGAAGTACAATAACTATTTCCAGGATAGTGTGTTGCCGCATAATCTCGTAACAAACCTTTACAATCAATATCACTTGGTTGTATTCCTCCGCATACTCCTGTACCACAACTACCTGAACCGTCACATTGTGTTCTTTGAGATATTACTGGTTCAAAACAACTAGTTGAGTACAAAAATTTTTTATCAGATTCCATATGATAATCGGTAATCTTCAATCTTAAGAGAGCTATTGACTGTTTACTCTCATCCTTTAAATTATAACAACCTTCCCAACTTTTTGATGGTAATGTAAATACATATTCCCCAAAAAATGATGAAGTGATTGTACCATTACCATAATCTTTATTTATTGTTTGAATATTATTTGAAATTAAATATATTTCATCACAAGAATAACATTTTTCAACAAAAGAACGTGTAATAATTAAAAATAGTAGGGATAGAGAAGATATTGAAAAAGTTTTAAAATATTTCGAAAATGAAACAGAATATATTATTCAATTACTACACCATTCAGCAAAATTAAATAATGAAGAAATGTTTATGTATATATTCGAAAAGTATAAACATACAATAACTGATAATAAAATCTATATATTAATAAATAGTATATTCAAAGATAATAATTTAAAAATGGCTCAATTTATATTTAAAAATTTTGAAAATGAAATATCACCATTGGGTAATATCTTTTTTTGTAATGATTATGAAAACAAAATTATAAATGTAAAACATAAAAACTCACCAATCATATCAACTCTCCAAAGAAAATAAAAACAAATTTATGTTATTTCCCATAAAATACCCAGACATCTGGAAAATGTATAAAAAAACACTTGCAAATCAATGGGTAGTTGAAGAAATAGAATCAAGTGATGATGGATTAGATTGGGAGAAAAAATTAACAAATGATGAACGTGATTTCTTCTCAAATGTTTTAGCATTTTTTGTTGCATCTTGTGGTATTATAAATAAAAACCTTAATAGATTTATGTCTAAAGTACAAATTCCAGAAGCGAAATGTTTCTATAATTATCAAATTCATATTAAATATTTACATTCCGAAACTTATAGGTATGGCAATTAAATTATATATTCATTTATACAATTATTTATGTTTGTTTGTTTATTTATTTATTTTTATTTTTATTTTTCCCTAGTCTTTTAATTGAAACTTGTATTAAGGATAAAAATATTAAAGATAAACTTTTTAATGCAATTGAAACAATCCCATGTGTTAAAAAGAAGGCAGAATGGGCTTTAAAATGGATAAATGAATCATTTGAAAAACGTCTAGTAGCACTCGTAGCATTTGAAAGTATATTTTTCAGTGGAAGTTTTCGTATAATCAGTTTGTTAAAAAAGAGATCTTTGATGCAAGGTTTAACATTTTCAAATGAATTGATTAATTAATTTGATCAAAGATTCACAAATACATATGAACAATGGTTTATAGATAACCTTCCTTTCGAAGTATATTCATTCTTTCAAACATTTAAAACAAGAAATTTACTAATTCAAATAATGAGCAACAATAAAGTGAGATATTATATAAAAAATATTTCATCAAAAACAATCATAGGCTACGCAAAAAACATTGGAATAGAAGATGAATATATTTTCTTTTTTGAAAAAATGACCAATAAAGAAATTATATAAATTGGATTATTTATTTATTATTTAAATAAAATCACGATATTAATAAAAGACTATATTTATTTATTTTTTTGTTTTTCCCACCACCCCCAATGGTATTTTTTTGGATCGATACAGAACAAAAATTTAATAAACTCAATTAAATCCATCTATAATAATCAATAAAATTTAATCATATTTATAATTAATATTTTATTATTATTATTATTATTATTATTTTTATTATTATTATTTATTATTATTATTATTATTATTATTATTATTATTTATTATATTATTATTTATATTATTATTATTATTATTATTATTATTATTATTATTATTATTATTATTATTATTATTAGGTTCAGTTTTATTTATTACACTTACATTACATTAATTGATTAATATGAACAGATAAAAAAAAAAATAAAAATAAAAAATGAAATAAAAAAAAAAAATAAAAAAATGAAATAAAAAACAAAAATAATAAAATGAAATAAAAAAATGAAATAAAAAAAATATATAATAAAAAACATATAATTAATTAAATATTAAATAAATTTTTTATTTTTTTTTGAAAAATTAATGTGGTAATAATTAAACATATCACCAATGTTAATAAAAGTGTTATGATTTTGTTATTTTTTATACTAATTAATATAATTTTTAAATTTAATAATAATGTCTTCAAAATAAAAAATAATACTCCCATTGAACTTAATAATATAAAGGATGATATTATTATATAATAACTTTCAAAACAAATTGGTGATAAAAATGATTTACCACATACATTCATAAATTCTTTTACCCAAATTAAAATATCCATTACATGATTCATAATAAAATCGAATATTGTTATTTTACAATGAATTTCCTCTTTGACTTTAATAAAAGGATTATTAATATAGAAAATTTCCATATTAAATGATTTTTCATTCGAACAGTACTTTTCAATGTTAATTTCCGTTTGATTTTCAGTTAAATTTATTATATTCTTCTCAAATATTGAATAAATGAGTATAATTTTTGGTAACGAGTCATTAAAATTTATATGCAAAGTATTAAAATCCAATCTGTAATCATAAATAATGTTGGGAATGAAAATCGAATTATTATTATTATTTCTTTCTTTTGCTTTGATTTGAATGACTAAAAAAAATAAAAAAATTAAAACGACTTTATTTATCATACTCTATAATAATATATATATAAATTGTGGGTATATATAATAAAAAATAAATATTAAACACATATTCAATTTTTTTTTTTTTTTTTTTTTTTTTTTTTTTTTTTAATTAATTTTTTTTTTTTTATTTATTTATTTATCCATTTTTAATTTTTTTTTTTTTTTTTTTTTTTTTTTTTTCCCCTAAAATTTTTTCTTAAAAAAATGAAATCAATCCTATTTTATTTTGTTTTATTAATATTTTTAAATAATTATGTTAATGGCAGAATTTCAGTTTCTCCCGAGTATTTATCATCTTCAGATTTCAACTCAAATCATCTTGAACAAAAATTAACAAGTGTTTATTACAATAAACCAAATTGCACTGAAGGAAATGAACTATATATAAAAATTATTAAAGGCTGTAATTTTAGAGGAAGGGTAGTAGGTAATACCACTCATTATATGTTTTATGATGATGATCCAGAAACACCTTTAATATGCAGTAACTTTGATAAAATCTCTGAAGTAGTTTTAAAAAATACTTGTATAAATGAAATTGATGGGAGTTCCTTTCTATATAAAGAGTACAACAATTCTGATGAACAACTTTTAAAAAAACCTGGTACAATGGTTACATATATTTACCCCTTTAAAAGTTGTAGTGAAAATGAATTTATTATAATAAATTTTGAAAATGTTTGTGAAGATATTAATGGTCAAACTGCTCGTAAAATAACATTTGATAAATCAACGCTAATTTACCATAATTGTAGTTCTGAATGTGCTTCTTGTGATCCTCAACTAACTACAAATATAGAAAAACCTCAAGAAAAGTGTTTCAATCAAAATAATGAAACAATATTCACATTAACTTTATTTAATCAAAAAGAAAAAAATGCTAGTGCTTTTGATCCTTCAAAAAATGAAGGAATTATTTTATTACAAAACTTTTTATTTTTGGTCCCCATGATTACTATTTTGATATTGTTTTTTTTTTAAAAAAAATAATAGTTGAAATTTTAAATTTTTGTAAAAAACTCCTCAAATAAACGCACGCAATTTATTTTTTTTTTAATTTTTTTTTTTTTTTTTTTAATTTTTTTTTTTTATTAATATTAAAATTTTTTTTTTTTTTTTTTTATTTTTTTTTTTTGAGTTTTTATACGAAAGAGAAAACATGATAACATTTGAAGAAATTGCAATAAATAAAATAAATAAAAATAATAAATATATAAACCAATTGATTGAAAATAAGCATTTATCCCCAGATACATTCGAGGCATTCGGCAACAAATATGAATGTTATAGTCACATTAACAAAAAATATAAAACAGCAAAACTAGTATTGTCTCAGAGGTCTTTAGCAGATATATATAAAAACTTTGAAAAGAAACAGTCACCAGAAAGTGAATTCAAAAAATATCTTGAAAATAATAGCATTAAATTCGAGGGTGGGTGATTCAATATTTTGAGTTTTTTTTTTAAAAAAAATAACAAAAAATCTCAATATTAATATTTTTTTTTATTTTTTTTTTTATTTTTTCTTTTTTTTTTTCTTTTTTTTTTTTTTTTTTTTTTTTTTTAATTTTTTTTTTTTTTTCTTTTTTTTATATTTAAAAAATAAAGAAAGCAAACTCATTAATGTATTTGAAATGGGCAAACCATTATATATAAATAGAAATCAAAAAACAAAATCATATAGAAATAATAATGAAATTAATGATAATAATGATTCAATAAATGAATCTAATAATAATAATAATAATAATAATAATAATAATAATAATAATAATAATAATAATAATAATAATAATAATAATAATAATAATAATAATAATAATAATAATAATAATAATAATAATAATAATAATAATAATAATAATAATAATAATAATAATAATAATAATAATAATATAAATAGTACTAATATTGATAATAATATAAATAATAATAATAATATTAATAATAATAATGAAAATATAGATACTATTAATAGTAATAATAATAATAATAATAATAATAATAATAACAACAATATTATTGATACAAATGAAATAGATAAATCAATTAGTAATGAATATGATAATAATAATAATGATAATGATAATAATAATAATAATAATAATAATAATAATAATAATAATAATAATAATAATAATAATAATAATAATAATAATAATAATAATAATAATGATTCAATAAATGAATCTAATAATAATAATAATTATAATAATAATAATAAAAATATTAATAATAATAATATTAAATATAATAAAGAAAATGATAGTATTGAAAGTAGTGGGGAAAATGGAACATAAAATAAAACAAGAATATATTTTTTACCAAAAAAAAAGAAAATTTGATATGGAGCAAAACGAACGGGTGGTTGATAAAGAAAAACTTAAAAAAGCTATAATCAGTTTGCATTTATCAGATGAAACCTTAGCGGAGCAGGGTTTTAATAATGGATTATTGTTTTATGAAAAAGTTTTAAAAAAAATAAAAAAATATAAAAAATAAATAAACATTGTCATTTCTTGGTTAATTTTTTCATTTAATTTTTTCATTTAATTTTTTCATTTAATTTTTTCATTTAATTTTTTTTTTTTTTTTAATTTTTTTTTTTTTTTTTTTTTTTTTCTCCCATAAATTTTTTTAAGCTTTGCATGGCTGTTCATGAACAATTTAATATGATATAAACACAAATTCTATAAACACGAAAATTTGTGTTTATAGAAATTTGTGTTTATATCATATTAAATTGTTCATGAACACATTTTTGGTGTTCATGAACACCCTATCTCTTTGAAATATGTACAGAATAAGGACTCCTCTCATAAAAAATGTGCAAATAGTTATAAATAATCGATCTATTAATTTTTTTTTTAATTTAAAAAATTCAATTTTTCAATTACTGATTTCACTTTTTTATAAAATACAATATAACAATTTTTTTTTTTTTTTTTTTTTATTATTATTGGAAAAGTTTAAAAAGTAATTTTTTGTTAGAAAAGTTTTTAAAACCAAAAGAGTACCATTGAAATAATTTGATAGTTTCTTGTTCGACATTATTTATTATTGTTATAAATTTTTTTTTTTTTTTTTTTTTCTTCTCCACTCTTTTTATTTTAATTTTTTTTTTTTTTTTTTTTTTTTTAATTGAAAATAAAAAAAATATATTTTTATACATATTTAGAATTAATTTATTTTTTTAGAAATAAATTAAAATTAAAAAAAAAATATATATTTCCAACTTTTTAAATAGAACAATTTGGGGTTGAATAGAAAATATAATTAATTTTTTATTTGGAATTTCTGACAATTATAGTTTTGTATATATTCAAAATTTTAGAAAATTTTTACTGAACAAAAAAAAAATTTTAAATAAATATATTGTTTTTAAAAAATAGATTTGTAAAAAAAAAAAAAAAAACAAATAAATGAAAAATAGATCAACAAGAAATTCAACACCATCAAAATTTTCACTTTTTTTTTTCAAAATTTTTTTTATATATTTATTTTTATTTTTTTTTTTATTTTTTTTTTTTATTTTTTTTCAAAATTTTTAAAAAATTTGAAACCCTTTTTTTTTTTTTTTTTTTTATTTTTATTTATTTTTTTTTTTTAATTAATTAAATTAATTCTTAATAATAATATTTATTTAATAATGTCAAATAATAATAAAAATAAATTAGTTACAGTTGTAGATTCAACAAGTGAAGTTGGAGATTTTGTTACAAGAGCATTATTAAAGGAAGGATATAAAGTACGTGCATTAACCAGAAATATAGAATCCAATGCAGCCAAAGCATTAAAGAACTTGGATGCCGAAGTTGTCAAATGTAGTGATACCGATTCACCAGCAAACATTCAAGCAGCATTAATCGATACAGAAGTTATATTTTATCCAACCAATTTTTGGAGTTCATTTGAAAAGGAAGTAGAGTATGGCATAAAGTTTGTGGATGCCGCTCTTTCAGTTAAAACCGTTAAACATTATGTATTCCATGGTTTAATTTCATGTAAAACAGTATCAAACGATAAATATTCCGTACCACATTTCGATCTTAAATATAGAGTAGAGCAACATTTACGTAAAGTGTCCAAAGAGAACCCAACATTCATTAGTTCTTTCATATATTCACCTTTTTATATGCAAAATTTCTCTTCAATTTTCACACCAAAAAGATCAACCACCACCAATGGTACCTACACAATCAGTATGCCACTCGAAGAATCTAAACCATTGGATATGGTTGACATTAAAGATATTGGTCCAATCGTTGCTGGTATCGTTGCTAATCCTTCCAAATACTCTGGTGTCATCGTACCTTTAGCTGGTGAGAAATTAACTGGTGATCAAATTTGTCAAGTTTTCACCAAAGTCACTGGTAAACAAGTTAAATATAACTATATCCCACCTGCCACCTTTAGAACCTTTGCTTTCCCTTATGCCAATGAAATCGCTTCAATGTTTCAATTCTTTTCTGAATTTGGTGCTTTCAATGATTTAGATACAACCTTAGCTTCTTCAATTCATAAATTAACTTCTTTAGAAGATTATTTAATTTCAACTAAATTTAGATTTGAATAAAATAAAATAAAATTAAAAAAAAAAAAAAAAAAATAATAATAATAATTAATAATTAATAATTAATATTTAATAATAAATAACAATAATAATAATAATAATAATAATAATAACCGATAAAACGCTATTAATAATCACATCACTATCAGAACAGAAAATTAATAAATAATATTTATTTATGTATGATATAAAATTTATTTTTTATTTTTTATTTTTTTTATTTCTAACATTACTAATAAAAAATAATAATCAATATGTTTATTATTTGTAATTGGCAAATTATATTATAATAATTTTTTTTTTTTTTTTAATTTTACAAATTAGAGTTTACGTGAACATTCTCTTTATTATTATTTTCTCACTTTTTTTTTTTTTTATTTTTTTATAAAATTAAAAATTTAATAATTAATAAAACTATTGTTGTAAAAATAAATAATGGTGAGACTGAATAATAACCAATTCTTTCATTTTCTAAATACTCTTCAATTGTTACATTTAAACCTTGTTTGAATGTATATTGTGGTTTGAAACCTAATTCTCTTTTTGCACGTTCATTACTATAGATACGATCTTCTTCCATTGCTGACAAAGTTGCTGCTTTAAATAGGAAGGGTTTTCTACTACTAAATGAATACATGAGCAATCCCAATACTCTAATGGCCGGGAAACAAATTGATGCGGGTAATTTTAAACGTGGCTTCATTCTATTCAATTTTTCATTTAAGAAAATGATCGCTTCTTTATAGGTTAAACCTTTATCTGGTGAAATTATATAGGTATGTGGTAATCCATCAGTATCATCAGTTGCTAATTTCTCTTTATGAATTGATAACATAATTGATTGAATGAAATCATCAATATGTGTATACATGATATTACCATTGGCAAATGATGGAATGAAAAATAAAATACCATATGACACTGATTGTATCAATTCAAATATACTAAATTGATCATCTTTTCCAAAAATTCCAGTTGGTCTTAAAATAATCGTATCCAATCCATACTTTTTCTCGTAACGTCTAACATGATCCTCTGCTAATCTCTTGGTTTCACCATAATAATAACTTGGATGTGAATATGGGTCATCTAATTCTGATAATGGTATACCTGTAATTGGTTTTTTACCTCCCATAGTTTCAGTTGTTGAACAATAAATAAACCTTCTAATTAATGATGAATTATTATTATTATTATTATTATTATTATTATTATTATTATTATTATTATTATTATTATTATTATTATTATTATTATTATTATTATTTATATTATTTATATTATTTATATTATTATTATTTATATTATTATTATTATTATTTACACTATTCATTTTTGGAGATGAATTTAAAATTGTTGATGTACATGATGCTTTTAATAAATTTTCTGTACCAATTACATTGGTTTTATGAATATTTGAATAATCAATTGAATTCCTAGGATAAAAGTCCATCATTGATGCTAAATGAATTATTACCTTTATTTGATTATTTGTGATTATTGATTTTAAAAATTCGATACATTTTGATTGTGAAGTGACTGATGATTGTAAATCAACAAAATCACCAATAATTAAATTAAAATTTTTATATTTTTCAATTAATTCTTTAATAAATTCACTATGACTTGATTTTTCTCTAACTAATGCATACACGTTATTATTTTTAGTTGAATCATCTTCAAGTAAAACTTTTATTAAATTACTTCCAACATATCCTGTTAATCCAGTTATTAATATATTTTCATTTTGAATCATTTTTTTTTTTTTATTTAATTTATATATATAAATTTATAGTTATTAATTTATTAATTGAATGTTTTTTTTATATTATTACTACAAAAATAATAACCACTCCCTTTTGATGATATAATTTTTTTTTTTTTTTAATGAAATTAAAAATTAAAAATTTTTATTATTTTTTTTTTATTTTTTTATTAATTTTTTTTTTTTTATGAAATTATTTTTATTTTTATTTTATTTTTATTTTTTTATTTTTTATTTTTTTTTTCACAAATAGTAATAATGCGAACTAAATTGGGGAATCATTTGAAATTGAGGAATTAAAAAAAAAAATAAATAAAAAAATATGATTATACTATAAATGAAAAGAAAAAACATTTTATTACCAAATAAAAAAACTCAAAGAGGAAATTTATTTATATTTTTTTTTTTTTTATAAAAATAAATATTCCTTTTTTTTCATTTTCATTTTTTTTTTATTTTTTTATTTTTTTATTTTTTTTTTTAAAAAATTTCATACAGATCCTCAAATTATATTATCATTCATAAATAAACAATAACAAATAAACAAATAAAATAAATAAATAAATAAATAAATTCTATTTACTCACATATACATAAACAAATAATACGTATTTCTTAAAAGATCTATTCACATAAACAAATATATTATAATATAATAATTAATAATTATTTGAAATTGTTTTTAAATTTTTTATTCATTGTGGGTTTTGTTTTTTTTTTTTTTATTATAATATGAATAATATTTTTGCATACAAAGAGATTGAATCACCAATTGATGATCAAATTTGTAAAGACTATAAAACAAAATATGCAAACCCTTCAATACCAATTATAATTGATAATGGGTCCTATCAATGTAGAGCAGGTTTTGCAAATGATATATCGCCAAAATGTAATAGATCAATTATAATAATAATAAATAAATAAAGATATAATTTATGTTGAAACATTTATATAAAAAAACATAACTTATTAATTTTTTTTTATTTTCTGAAAAACAATAGTAATATTTAGATCATTAGTTGGTAAAGTTAAAAGTACATCAAGTCCAATTGTTGGTAATTCATTAAAAGAAGGTGATATTTCAAGATTAACAATAAAGAGTCCATTTGACTCAAATTTATTAGTTCACCCACCATCACAAGAGAGTATATTTGATTATATATTCCATAAATTTGGTATTGAAAATGAAATTGAAAATCCTGTTTTAATTACTGAACCAACTTCAAATCCAACATTTTGTAGAAAATGTAAGTTTTTTTTTTTTTTTTTTTTTTTTTAATTAATTAATTGATTGATTTATTAATTTATTTTTTTTTTTTAAAAAAAAAAAAAGACATGAGTGAATTATTATTTGAATGTTATAATATAAAATCAGTTGTTTATGGTATTGATTCATTATTTTCATTTTATGGACAAAGAGATCAATTTAAAGATGGTGGTAAAAATTCATTAATTATTGGATCAAGTTTTAATACAACTCATATATATAATGTTCAAAATTATAATGTTTCTCATCAACAAACTAAAAGAATAAATATAGGTGGTGGTGCATCAACTGATTATCTTAGAAAATTAATTCATTTAAAATATCCTAAACATAAATCTTATTTTACTCAAAATTATACAAATGTAAGTTTATTAATTTTTATTATTATTATTATTATTATTAAAATTATTAAATTATTTATTTTAAAAATTAGAAAATTAAAGAAGAACATTGTTATGTTTCACAAGGTCAATATATTGAAGAATTAAAAGAATTTGAAAATGATCAATTAGCAAAAGAGAAATCAGTTATAATTCAATTACCTTATCAAGAGATTGATTTTGAGAAATTAGAAGAGGAAAGACAAAGAAAAATTCAAAATCGAAAAGATTTAGGTGCGAAATTAAGGGAGTTGGCAGATAAGAAACGTTTAGAAAAGAAAACGGAATTAGAGGATAAATTAGCTTCATTGGAATCAATATTAGCATTAAAGACTACAAATGTTGAAGAGTTTCAACAAACATTGAAATCAAAATCCTATGCAACTGAAAAGGATTTAATTAGGGATATAGATGATTTAAAAGATAAACTATTTGGAAAGAAGAAAGAGAGTGAACAAGTTGAAGACACTGAAGAATTCCCATTGTTATTTATTGCAGATTCAGAGTTGAATGCTGATCAATTAAAAGAAAAGAAAAAACAAAGACAATTAAAGAGTATGAAAGATGGTAGATTAGCACAAAAGAGAAAAAGAGATGAAGAGAAAGAGAAAGAGAAAGAAAAGGAGGAGGAACGTGATCGTCAAGAGGAAGAATCATTCTTGAAGGATCCTGAACATTATTTAAAGGATCTTCATAGTAGAAAATCGAAAATTTTGGAAAAAAGAGAAGCAAGACAAAAGCAAAAACAAAAAGCCAATATAGTTCAAAGAAATTCAAGGCTAAGAACAATTGTAAATCCAACCAATCATGGTAACTATGGTGAAAAGGGTGAAGAGGTCGAAGATCCTGAAGAGGCAGAAGAATCAAGAGAAATGGCAATTCTTGATAAACTATTGAATAAATTCGATCCAACTAGTATTAGTAGTGCCATCGTTAGTCATGATGATCAATTCCCAATAGGTGAATATCATACCGCTGAAGATTTTCAAGTTTCATTGGGCGTTGAAAGAATTAAATGTCCTGAAACTTTATTTCAACCAAAAGCAATCATTGGTGTGGATCAAATGGGTTTGGTTGAGGCTATTATCTCTTCAATTCTCTCCCAATTGCCAGTGGATACACGTAAATTGGTAACAGAGAATATCTTCCTCACTGGTGGTAATGTAAATACTAAACACTTTAAAGATAGAATTCATTATGAAATTCAACAAATTCGTGAACCATATTCACCTTTAACCATCTTAAAATCAAAAGACTCTCAATTGGATGCTTGGTTAGGTGCTAGAAAATGGTGTTTAGATAATCAAGATAATTGGTCAAATGTTTCAATCTCTAAACAAGATTATCAAGAAAAAGGTTATGATTATATTAAAAGTCATTTTGCTTCCAATCTTTCTTTAAATTAATAAAAATAAAAAAAATAAAAAAAAAATAAACTATATAGTATTATAAAAAATATAGTATTATAAAAAATAGTTTTCTATTAAAAAAAAAAAAAAAATAATAATAATAATAATAATAATAAATAGGAAATTTTTGGTTCTTTTTTTTTTTATTTATTTATTTATTTATTTATTTCATTAAATATATTATTTACATTGGATCGATCCTTGTTTATTTTTTTCTTTCTTTTTAATCTTTCATTTCTAATGCAACATATGATGCATTGTTTTG
Source organism: Dictyostelium discoideum AX4 (assembly GCF_000004695.1). Taxonomy (NCBI): domain Eukaryota; phylum Evosea; class Eumycetozoa; order Dictyosteliales; family Dictyosteliaceae; genus Dictyostelium; species Dictyostelium discoideum. The sequence continues at coordinate 717,021 of NC_007092.3, forward strand.
AGCTGTTGAAATTCTACCTGTTCTAAATCTTTTATATAATATAATACAAACAAATACTACACATGCACCGCCTATTACATATACTATAATTGTACTATTGAAAACTAAATATATTTTTTTACATATATATAATATTATATATATATGGGAGTGTTAATAAATTAGTTTAATAAACACACATCAAAAAAGACAATAAAATTTTTTAAAAAAAAAAAACCTACTTGAATTATCACTGTATGGATCTTCTTCATCTCCAAGATGAGTAGGTCCCGTTGGATCTGATGTTGTAGGTTTTGTGGATTCTGTTGTTGATGTTGTTGATGTTGTTGGTATTGTTGTTGTTGTTGTTGTTGGTATTGTTGTTGTTGTTGTTGTTGGTATTGTTGTTGTTGTTGTTGTTGGTATTGTTGTTGTTGTTGTTGTTGTTGTTGGTATTGTTGTTGTTGTTGTTGTTGTTGTGGATGTTTCTGCTGGTTCTGTTGCTTGTGATCCTCCTGACGTTGAGGTTGTTGTTGTTGTTGTGGGTGTTTCTGCTGGTTCTGTTGCTTGTGATCCTCCTGATGTTGAGGTTGTTGTTGTTGTTGTGGGTGCTGATGTTGATGATGTTGTTGTTGTGGGTGCTGAAGATGATGATGGTGTTGTTGGTAGTGGATGAAAAGTTAAACTATTCGAATCATCACTATCATCACCTAGAGTGGATACTGAATAATGAGATATGAATACCAGAAGCAGGCATAATAAAAAAAATAATCGTTTTGACTTCATCCTTAAATTTATGAAAAAAAAAAAATATATATTGGGTTTGAAACTGACACTGTTCAAAAAAAAGAAAAAAAAATAGAAAAAAAAAAAAAAAGAAAAAAAAAAAAAATAAAAAAATAAAATTAAAAATAAAAATAAAAATAAAAATAAAAATTAAAAATCTACGTTGCGAAAAACAGGAATATTATATTTAATTTTTTTTTTTTTTTATTTTTATTTTTTTTAATTTTAATTTTATTTTCATTCCCAATTTGTTTGATCTGCCTAGATGTAACAAATTCCCCAAAACTACTTTTTACCATAAAATTTTTTTCAAAAAAAAAAAAAAAAAAAAAAAAAAAAATATCGATATAAAAAAAAAAAAAAATTAAAATAAAAAATAAAAATAAAAATAAAATTAAAAAAATAATAAATCAACTTGTTGTTGCTTTCACTGTTTATTAAATATTTAATTTCAAATTCTATATCACCATTTATTGTTTCAAAAAAGTGGTGAAATTAGAAAAAATACAAACCTATATTGAAAATAATAAATATAAAATTTAATATTAAATAAATACCTGTGTCGGAGAAAATGCTGAGAACAATATACAAAAACATAATTCTAAAATTATAATATTTTATTATTTTTATACTGTATTGATTTTGAACGAGAATAATAATAATCACTCTCTTCTTGAGTAATAACACCATCACCAACAACAATCAACAATAATAATTAATAAAAATTTATATTATAGTTCACAAAAGTTAAACTGTTTATTTTTTTGCTTTTTAGTTTTTGTGATAGATACGGTAACTGATAACCGGTAAGGGGTTTCCGGTGTTTAATGTGTATAGGTAATGGTAACCGGATATAAAAGTGGTAGTTATTCATTGTCACTCTCATCATTTTCTTCTTCTTGTTCTTCATCTTCTTCTTCTGATTCACTTTCTCCTTCTGAATCGGTTAGCCCAGTTGTTTCAATTTCTACATCTACACCCCTTGGCACGTCACATAATCTAACTAGCTTACCATTAAGTATTCCCGCTTTCATAGTTTTTAATATACGATCACGGTACTCCGGATCCCTATTCCGCCATTCTAAACAATCGTTGTATGTCTGGCAGCCAATTGACATTATGGTGGGTTTGGGCGACGTTTGAATATTTTACAATCATCATAGTAATCATTAACTGCCTTGAGATATCCTTCGAAAGTTATCCTATAAATTTCTTTCATTTTTTTTTACATTCTTTTGTACAGAGTCTATTTATCTCAGGGAATCTATCCTGGTCAAATAATTTATCATCGTATAAAAAGGGGCCCGATTCTTTAAGGTCTTCTATTGAAAAGCGGTCATGTCCGCATCCACCTACTTTTCTCAACATCATTTTGTTGTGTTTAAATTGAGTAAAAATAAAAAAAATAAAAAATAAAAAAATAAAAAAATAAAAAAATAAAAAACAAATTAAAAAAATAAATTAAAAAAAAAAAATAATAAACACAGAATATAACATTAAGAAAATTTATAATAATCAAATGATGTTGTTTTCACTGTTTATTAAATATTTAATTATTTTTTTATTTTTTTATTTTTTTTTTTAAACACTTTTTGAAAAATTATCAGCGAAAATGAAAAATACACAAGAAATGATTACTAAACAATCTAAAACAAAGACATTTTCAAATAATGAAGCATATGGACCATATATAAAAGCAACAGCAGTTGCAGTTGATTGAACAAATTTGAAAACACCAACAGCAGCTTCACCATTTGTTGGATAAAGTACACCAAGTAAAGAATATAATTGAGTATTGAAACCCGCATCTGAAAATCCTAATAATGCACTACCAATAAAATAACAAAGTATTTTATATTCACCATAATTATTATTATTATTAATTGAGAAATATATTATTTTTGATTGATTAACTAAAATAATCAAAACTGTACCAATGATAGAAGAAATTGTTGAAATTAAAATTAAAATTTTTCTACCAATTTTAAATGATAATTTACCTAAAATAAAACTTGATAATGCATCAAAAAATCCAAAAACACTCATAACATAACCAACCCATTCAACACCAATTAAAGATGGAAATACACCAAAAAAAAAAGTTTGACTTATACCACTATAAAGCAATGATGGAATTAATAATTGAATTGGTTTATCTTTAAATAGAATAATTATAGATTTAAAAATATTTTTTATAGATAAATCATCATCGTCATGATTTTCTTGATTTCCTTTTGTTTCTTCATCTTGAATATTTATTGATTTAATAGTTTTTTTAATTTTAGGAGTAATTGGACATTTTAAAAATAAAAATCCGATAATCGGCATTAAAGAAATTCCCATAAAAATAGTAAATAAGATGCTATTTGAAAGTCCAGCTTTATTAATTAATGTTGCTGATCCTATATTTCCAATGATTTGATCTGTTTGAAATAATGCAAAAAACTATTATTTAAATAATAAATTAGAATTTATATGTAAAAAAAAAAAAAATAATAAAAATTTATATACAACTTACTAAACCTGTATTAGCGCCAATAGTTTCTTCTGTTGAATATTTAATTATTAATGAACCTTGTGCATTCCATAATATTGCACCGCCAAATCCAACTAAAATTGATGAAATATATAATGATGGTTGAGTAACATAAATATTTGATCCAATATATATAGCATATGATAATGTTCCTATAATTAATGATATTTTTTCACCAAATTTTGAAACAATAAATGGTGATATAAAATTTGAAATTGATAAAGATGAATATAATACAGCCAATGTATAATATCCCAAATTTTGATTAATTGTTGTTTGTAAAATCTTTTTTAAAAAAAAAAAATAATTATATAAATTAGAATATATACACACCTTTACTGAAAAAAATAAAAATAAATATTTAATATTAAATAAATAAATACTTGTGTCGGAGAAAATGCTGAAAATAATATACAAAAACATAATCCTAAAATTATAATATTTATTTTATTATTATTTTTATTCTGTATTGATTTTGAATGAGAATAATAATCATTCTCTTCTTGATGATGATGATCATTTAGTAATGGAGTTTGTAATAAATCTTCTTTATTTTTCATTTTTTATTTTTTATTTTTATTTTTTTTATTACGACATCATCAATAATCTTATCTTTTAAAAAATAAAAAAAAAACTACTTTTTACCAAAAAATGAAGAAAAAGAATAGAAAAAAAAAAATAGAATCATAATGATTCTCTTTTTTTTTTTTTTTCGTGATATTTTCACTCCTATTCTCCTGCAATCACTTTTGAAAAAAAAAAATTAAAAAAATAAAAAAATAAAAAAAAAAAATATCTTTTTTGATTTTTAAAAATATCTTTTCTGAATTATCATTTGTTTTTTTTTTTTTTTTTTTTTTATAAAACGATAAATAATTTAAAATAAATGAAAAAAAAGGTATAAAGAATATTGGGGGAAAAAATATTTTAATTTTATTTAAATTATATCTATATTATTTTCTTTTTCTATTTTTTTTTTTTTTTCAAACAGTTAACTCATCAATTGAAACTCTTTTTGAAAAATTATCAGCAAACATGAATAATACACAAGATAAAATTACTAAAGAACCAACGATAATGACATTATCAAATAATGTAGCATATGGACCATAGACAAAGGCAGCAGCAGTTGCAGTTGACTGAACGAATTTGAAAACACCGGCAGCAGCTTCACCTTTCTTTGGATAGATAACACCGATTAATGCGTATAATTGAGTATTGAAGCCGGCATCTGCCAAACCTAATAAAGCGGCAACTATGAAATAGTATGGTATTCTCTCTGATTGTGTTGAGACTAATCTGTCCAATAGGATACATAAAACAGTACCAGAAATACAAAACACGGTACTAAAGACCACAAGTATCTTTCTACCGAAAATATCAGACAATTTACCCATGATCATACTGCCAGCAGCATCGCAAAAACCAAATACAGCCATCACATAACCAATCCATTCCTTACCAAGTAATTGAGGGAATACACCAAAAAAGAATGACTGACTAATACCACTATAAAGCAATGGTGCTACTAATAATTGAATTGGTCTATCTTTAAATAAAACTATAGTTGATAATAAACGATCCCTAATTGACATAGTTTGATTCTCTTTCTCCACTATTTGACCTTTATCATTTACTTTAACTGGTTTACCCAATATTGCAAATCCCAATATCGACAATAATGATACACCTAAAAATATTAAAAATAAAACCTCATTTTGTAAACCTGCTTTATCAATCAATGCTGCTGTACCTAAATTACCAATAATTTGATTAATTTGAAATAATGCAAAAAACTAATAAATAAAATCTATTAATAACACTTATATTTTTAATTATTATTATTATTATTATTATTATTATTTATTCTAAAATGAAAAAAAAAAAACATACTAAACCAGTATTTGCGCCAATTGTACTCTCTGTTGAACATTGAATTACAAAAGAACCTTGAGCAGTCCATAAAATAGCACCACCAATACCAAGTAAAACTGACGCACCATATAATGTTGGTATTGTAACTTTAATATTTGCTGCGATATATGCTGAATATGTTAATGTACCAACTATTAATGATAATCTTTCTCCTAATTTTAAAATTACAAATGGTGATATAAAATTTGTTACTGATAAAAATGCATATAATACTGCTAATGAATCTGACCCGAGATTTTTATTAATTGTAGTTTGTAATTCCTAAAATAATAATACATACATATGTATATATATATATACACATATAAACACACAAATTATTATTATTAATATGATATGTGTAATTTTGAAAAAGAAACTCTTGAAGTTGGATTATAATATTATAAAAATTAAATAAATACCTGAGTTGGAGAAAATGCTGAAAATAAAATACAAAAACTTAATCCTAAAACTATAATATTATATTTACTTCTATTTCTAAATGATGGTTTAGAATATTGATAATCACTATTAAGTAAAGGCTGTACTTCACCTTCACCTCTTCCTTCATTAATTGGTTTCATTTTATTTTTGATTTAAATTTTGTTTTTTTTTTTTTATTATTTCCTATTATTATTGTTATTATATGCTATTAAAAAAAAAAAAGGTGAAAATGAAAATCAAAAATTGAATATATATACAATTTGTTTAATGATCGGGATTTGATAAGTTTATAAAACAATTGAAAAATAAAAAAAATAAAAAAAATAAAAAAATAAAAATATAAAAAAAATAAAAAAAAAAATTTCAATTGTTTGTGTGTGGTATCAAACAATTCAATTTGCCAGGAATAAAAATTAAAAAAATTAAAAAAAATAAAAAATAAAAATAAAAAAATAAAAAAATTTGATCAAATTTAAATTTATCATTGACGGACCAATTACAAAATCTATTTTTTAAAAAAAAAAAAGATGTTTATGAAAAAAAAAAAAATAATAAATAAATAATAATAATTAATCAAAAATAAAAAATAAAATAAAATTTAAAAAAAAAAAATAAATTAAAAAATTAAAATAAAAAGAAAATTTTAAATGAATAGAGAAAATAAAACATACACAGATTGTTGATTTTTTCTATTTAATATAAAATATTTTTTTTTTTTTTTTTGTAAAAAAATTAAAAAAAAAGAAAAAAAAAAAAAAAACAGATGTGCAACTTTGACAACCTATAAAATTTTATTTTCAAGGGTACCACCCTTTAAAAAAATTTTTTTTTTATTTAAATTTACAATTTGAAATGTTTATAAAAAAAATAAAAAAATAAAAAAATAAAAAAATAAAAATAAAATTAAAAAAAGTCAAAAAAAAAAAAGCTTTTAATTTCTGGTATAAACCAGAAGCAAAAATTTGAGTTCTCTCTTTTTTTTAAAAAAATTATTACAAAAATAAAAAAAAAATAAAAATAATTTCATACTCAATATTTTCCCAATACCTCTGGCAAAAAAAAATTAAAAAAATATCTCACTCTGATGTCATCCTAAATTTTTTTTTTTTATTAGGTCGCAAGGTCGAAAAGTTTTTAATTGAAAAAACTGTAAAATATAAAAAATAAAAAAAAAAATAAAAAAAATAAAAAATAAAAAAAAAATAAAAAAATTAAAAAGTAAAAATTTGAGAGAAAGCTGACACAACGAATCACATTTTTTTTATTCTTTTCTTCAAAACTTTTCAAGGTAAATGTTTATCTTTGACAAAAAAAAAAAAAATAAAAAATAAAAAAAAAAAAACCTCATTAATAAAATTAACCCCACATTATCACCCCACACAAAGATCTATCTATTTTAACATTATTTATTAATTTTATTTTATTTTATTATTTTTATTATTTTTTTTTTTTTTAAAAAACAATAATTAGCTATAATAATTTATTTCATATTATTTTATTATTTTTTTTTTTTAAAATAAATAAATTTAGTTATTTAATTTATTTTAAATAGTTGTTTTAATAAATAATAATAATAATAATAATAATAATATTAATAATAATAATAATAATAATAATAATAATAATAATAATAATAATAATAATAATAATAATAATAATAATAATAATAATAATTTACATACATTCATACACATATAGTTAATTAAATTAAATAAAAGAATCATATATGTAAAATAAATTTTTTTTACATATAAAAAAACAAAACAAAACAAAACAAAAAAAAAAAAAAAAAAAAACCAAATATAAAAAGTTATGGTACAACCAACAACAACAGCAGCAGCAACAACAACAACAACAGCAACAACAGATTACATAGAGAATGATGATTCAATAATTAGCCAATCACAATCATCATTTGTATCATCGGTATCATCGACTCCAACATGGACATTTTCAGTTACTAATCAACAAAATTCAAACAATAATAATAATAATAATTTAAGTAATAATAAAAATAATAATATACCAATAATAGCGTCAACTAGAAAGATAGAAATAGTAGATAATTTTGAAAACAAAGATAAAGAAAAAGAAGACAATCAATACGATGATGATAATGACAATGATAATGATGACGATAATAAAGAATCAATAGAAATTTCAGAAAAGAATATTAAAGTTGAAAAAATAGCATTATCAAAGAAAATTATAAATGGTTTAAAATATTGTGGTAAAAGAGTAATAAGATTTAAACCATTAACATGGGTAAAAATTTTTATTTTAATCTGTATGATTACTTTAATATGTGTTGTTGTATTCAAATTTAAACTTCAAGATCATTTCAAAGAATATTTAAAAAACCTTCAAGATTACGTCGATAAAGAAAAACATGGTTATCTCATTGGTGGTTTCATATATATGGGTGCTTTTATGTGTTTAATTATATTTTTAATACCTGTAACCATTCCAACAGTTTTGTAAGTTTAAATTAAAACATACAATATAAAAAGAGAGAGAGAGAGAGAGAGAGAGAAGATGTAATAATAATAATAATAATAATAATAATAATAATAATAAATAATACTAATTATTTATTTAATTTTTAAAATTTAAAAAGAGGTGGAGCAATATTTGGATTTTGGTATACATTATTATTTGTATGGACAGCATCAATGGTTGGAGGATGTATTTCATTTTTAATTGGTAGATTCTTATTAAGAGGAAGTATATCAAGAATGGTAGCAAAGAGTAAAAGGATGACAGCAGTTGATCAAGCGGTTGCACAAGAAAGTTTTAAAATAGTTTTATTATTACGTTTTACACCAATAGTTCCAGAGAGTATATTAAATTATGCATTATCAGTTGCAAAGATATCAGTAGCACGTTATTTAATTTGTACAGCGATTGGCTTATTACCTGGTACTTCATTTTTCATTTATCTAGGTGCTGTTGTAATTGGTTCAATACCTAAATTTGAAAAGGATGGTTTAGATCTTGGTAAGGGTACAATTGTACTCTATGCAATTAGTGGTGCTTTAATGCTCATAAATATGATTATAATTAGTGTAGTTGTTAAAAAAGCTGTTCAAAAGAAATTAAAAGAACAAGAAACTATAAATGAAGAAAAAGATAAAAGAAAAGAAAAAAGAAAACAAGAAAGAAAACAAAAAAGGTCAAATAATAATACTATTAATAATGATGACGAAGATGATGAAGATGATGAAGATCAAGATGAAGAAGAATCAATAGGAGATGATAATACACCTTTACTTGGTAAAGATTCATCTGATAATCTTGAAAATCAATCATTCTTTTCAAAGTTAAAAAGATTTATTTCAAAAATATAAAAAAATAAATACAAAACAAATCAAGAAATAAAATATATATAATATTAACAAGTATTTTGGTAATAATTATAAAAATAAGATCTTAAAAATAAATAAATATACTTGTATATATAATTTTTTTTTTTTTTTTACATTAAAAAGCAAATCTATTATTATTTTATTTAATTTATGAATTAAAATCCCAAACTCTAATTGTATGATCAGCTGAACAACTTATTAATTTATCTTTTTTAAATTCTAACCAATCAACACTTTTTGAATGACCAACAAGGGTGTATAAATAATTATTTCCAGGTTTATCTAAATCCCAAATTTTAATTTTGTTATCTAAACCACCACTAACTAATCTATTATCTTTAACTTGAAAATGTTTAATTGATTTAGTATGACCTTTGAAAACTTTATTTGAAGTTAATTGAGTGTTTATAGTTTTAGAGTCTGAACCATCTGCAATATTTAAATTCCAACTATAAAGATTATTTTCAGAGGAAGTGTAAATTACATTATTTCTAAATTGAATATGCCAAACTGCTTTACTTAATGGATTTGATAGAGTTGCTTGGAGTGTGCCAGTCCTCATATTCCAGACACCAATGGAGCCATCGTCATGGCCACTTGCAACTGCCCAATCGCCGCTCCCACGACCACTTCCGCCACTGTGGTCAGCCCATAGATTGCCATCAATTTGCAAACAACGTATTGAGGAGGATGATACCATTGAATGAATTGGTAAACCGCATCTTAGATCCCATACTTTACATGTTTTATCTTGGGCGCCACTAACCACTAAATTATTCCCCATTTGAACATAATAGATTCTACCTGTATGTCCTTTAAGTTTTGAAACTTGTTGACCGGTATTTGTATCCCATACTCTCACCATCCTATCATTACCACCACTAACTAACCAATTGTCTTTAAATTCTAGCATCCAAACTGACCCTTGATGACCATGGAATGTATTTAAGCATTGACCAGTATTTGAATTCCACATTTTCAAAGTTGAATCATCACTACCACTAACAACTCGCTCCTTTTCAAAATGAAATGAATTCACAACATCATTATGACCAAATAACGTGTTTATACATTCACCATCTTTTAAATCCCATACTTTCATAACACCATCCTCACAACATGATACTAATTGATCACCATGAAATTGTACACCCCAAACACCTCTTTGATGACCATATAATGTTTGAACTGAGCAAATACCTCTTTTCCAATTCTTTTCTGTTATTGTCCTTTTTTTATATAATAATTTATATTCTTTTAATGGTTCAATCTTATTAAATTTATTAAAATTATTATTATTATTATTATTATTATTATTATTATTATTATTATTATTATTATTATTATTTTCTAAACTAATTTCATTATTGTTATCTTTATAAATTGAATTTATATCAACATTAAAGAATTTATTTCTTTTATTTTTAATTTTAATTGGTTCAGTTTTTTTAATATATAGATTCTTCCAAATAAAATAAAAATCTGAAATATCTCTAAAATTCTTATTTAATAATGATGTTCTTAAACCAATATCTTCACATTCTAAAAATCCTAATATATATACAATAATTTCTAATGGTAGTTCTTCAAAATTAATACCTTTTTTAAATGGTATAATTTTAGTTGTTGTTGTTGTAGTTGTTGTAGTTGTTGTAGTTGTAGTTGTTGTTGTTCTTTCGATATTAATATTACAATTATTATTATTATTTACAATTGAAGAAGATTCTAATTCATCTTGAGTAGTTTCATCTTTTTTATATGATCTTATTGATTTAAAGAAATTAAATGGATTTGAGATAAAACTAGCGCTAGAATTCACCTCATTATTATTGTTATTATTATTGTTGTTGTTGTTTGTATAATAATAACTTTTAAATAATTGTGATGGTGAAAATGTTGTTGGTGATGTTGATGAAATGTCTACTGTCATGGGTACGCATTGATCATTATTATTATTATTTTTAATTTTATCATCTTTAGTATTATTATTACTATTACTATTACTAATATTTATACCATTTAAATTAATATTTGATGAATTTAAAGTTGGTGATAATTTTAATGGTGAAGAATAAGAAGGTGTTGATGTTGTTGGTGATGCAAGTGCAATTATTTCATAATCAAGATTTAATTTATTTTTTTTTGGTTTCTTTTCTCTTTGAAATAATGCTTCAAACGAATCTTCATTATAATAATCTTCTTCTATTGTTGGTACATCCATATCATTTTCTGTACTATTATTATTATTATTATTATTATTATTTACATTTTCATCTTGATTTTTATTATTATTATTATTATCATTATTATTAATATTATTATTATTATTATTATTATTATTATTATTATTATTATTATTATTATTATTATTATTATTATTATTATTATTATTATTATTATTATTATTATTATTATTTAAAGTCCAACCTTGAAATATTGATGGAAATGAAAATGTACCCTCTTTTAACATTATTGAATATATTATTGATGTGCGCTTATCAATAATTTTAATAATACTTTAATATGAAATTGATATTATTATATGTGTGTGTGTGAAATAAAATAAAAAATTGTATGTGTGTGTGTGTATTGTATTTATTTATGATGCCCGGTAAAAAAAATAAAAAAAATAAAAAAAATTAAATTATTATATATAAATATAATTTTATTAATGTTAAAATTATTAATTAATTTTTTTATTTACTTAATTTTTTAATATTAATTGTAGATGTAAATAAATTTAAAAATTTAGATTTTTTAATTAAAAGAAAAAAAAAAAAAAAACCCATTTAATGCCCCGATAGAATTATTAATTTTTTTTTTTTTTTTTATTTATTTATTTTTTAAGATAAAATTTATTAATATTATTATTGTAATAAATTTTTTAAAATAATAAAAAAAAAAAAAAAGGAAAAAAAAAAAAAAAAAAATAATGAAAGTAAAAAAATAAAAAATAATAATTTAAAAAATTAATAATAATAATCGATAATAATTAAATAATTAATTTAATTTTAAATAAAGTTCACTCTGTCAAAAAAATTTTTTTTTTTTTGTATTTTGGGTGAGAAAATATTGTGCTAGTGTGTGTTAAAGTTGTAGTAGAGTGTTAAAAAAAAAAAATAAAAAAAATAAAATAAAAATAAAAATAAAATAAACTAAAAAATTAATTATTAACAAATTATTTTAATAAAAAAACAATAAAATAAAATAAATGTGAATGTGATTTGTTTTTATATAAATTTTATTTTGATTTATAGTTAAATATAACACACAATCATTTTTTTGGGGGAAAATAAAAAAAAAAAAATACGATCACATCTTCAAGAGATCTTTTTTTTTTGTCTTTTTCAAAATTTTTTTTTTTTCTTTTTTTTTTTTTTTTTTTTTTTTTTTTTAAAAAAAACAATCGCTTTTTCCCTCTGTATTGTTTTTTCAAATTTTTTTTTGAATTGGATAACGCAATTAAGGAGTGGTTTTGTTTTTTAAAATAAAAAAAACCCCTTTTTAATTAATTTGAACATAAAATTTTTTTGAAAAATAAAATTAAGCACAACAAAAAACTTTTTTTTTTTCCCCCCAAAACGAGAAAAATTAATGGAATTAATAAAGATAGGATTTAAAAAAAACTTCCATGTATATGCCAACCCTTATTAAACAATCGAAAAGTATCGACCATGATTTGGTACAAAGGAAGTAAAAAATAGTAAAAAGCAAGATAAAAATATTCTTTAACTATAAGTAGATTAGCTGCTGCCATTGGAATTGATACTTACGCTTCACAACTAATCTTTTTTTTTTTTTTTTTTTTTTTTTTTTAAAAGGGATTGTTTTTTTATTTTTCCCTCTATATTGTTTTTTCAAATAATAAAACCCATTTTTAATAATTAATTTAAACATAAAATTTTTTTGAAAAATAAAATTAAGTAAGTTCTTCCAAATGGTTTTATTTTTTTTTTTCCAGTCTTTTCATTTTTAAATATATTACACCAATTTTCTTTTTTGTATAAAATTTTTTTTTTTTTTTTTTTCTTTTCTGTTAATTCTTTTTTTTTTTTGAATTTGATTTAAATTATATATAAGGGATATTTAAAGTTTTAATCTAAGATTGTTAAATTTTTTTTGGGGGGAATTGTTGGGTTGGTAATCACTTTTCAAATAAAAAAAAAAAAAAACCCCAAAAAAAAAACCTTTTTAAAAAAAAAAAAAAAAAAAAAAAAAGGTTTTAAGGTTGGTTTAAATACTCTAAACCTAAACCCAATTTATTTTAACCCAATATTTATACTGAAAAAAGAAAAATAAATATATAAATAAATAAATAAGTGTAACTATAAAATAATTATTACTATTATCATAAAAAATAAATTTCAAAGGGGATAATTTTATTTACTTTTTTTTAAACTCGAGTTTAAAAACGAATTATATTTAAAAAAAAAATAATAATAATAAATAGGTTATTAATTTGTTAATATTACCGTTTGTTTGACTTTGTTATTATTATTGTTATTATTATTATTATTATTATGACATTATTTTTGTTTTTTTTTTTTTTTTTTTTTTCCTAGTTTTTTTTTTTGTTTTTTTTTGTTTTTTTTAAAAGTTTAAGAAATTCATTTTAGTTTTTGCTGAATTTGTTAATGGAACTGGTGGGGGAGCAGCAGCAGATGAAGCAGAACCACTAGTGGAACTTGCCAATGGACTACTAGCACCATTATCGGGTGTACTTATATTACTATTTGAGGTTGAAAGAGATGATTTACTATTATTAAAAGTACCCATTGATAAAGAGAATTTTCTCTTTGGTGTTTCTGGTGTATCACCACTATTATTATTATTATTATTATTATTATTATTGTTATTATTATTATCAATAGAATTTTTCAAAGAATTTGAATCACTAATTGGGGTAGCAGAAAAAGAGTTTTCAGAAGTTTCAGGTGAACTTGGATTATAAGAAGATGATAATGGTGATGTTGAAGGTGATGATTTACTTGAAGCACTACCAGCTGCTGCTGATCCAATTATAACATTACCACTACCACCACTATTACCATTAGCACCATTATTATTATTATTCATATTATTGATTTCTTGTTGTTCTTTAAATTCATTTTCTTTTTCTTTTTCTTTTTCTTTTGCTTCTTTACCAGCATTTGGATGACGTAATGTAAACATGATACGATTAGTAACACGTGTTGACGATGCAGAACTACCAATATGACTAACTGATGGATTACCCCATTTAATAGTTTGTGGTGGATCATAAATATGTTTATCGATTTTTGGTAATGTATTTGGTTGTGTAAATATTTTCTCGGGTATATTTGATTGTTCTAATCTCATTAATGATTCAAATTGTAAACTATATGAATTATCTAAACTATTATAATTATTATTATAATTATTATATTCTTCATTATTATTATTATTATTAAAACTTGATAAATTTCCACTACTACTACTTGGACTTATTATATTACTATTACTATTACTATTATTTAAACTATTATTACTATTATTATTATTATTGTTATTGTTATTGTTATTGTTATTGTTATTGTTAAAATTACTACTATTTAATACATTTGAAAGGGTTAATGGTACAGTTGTTTGATATATATTACTATTAATACTATTTATATTAATACTATCATTATTATTATTATTGTTATTGTTTGAATTTGAATTTGATATAGAATTTGATAAAGAATTTGATTGATTTGGTTCAATTAATCTACCAAATATTGTAATTGGTGGTGGAGTTGTTGATCCACCCGTTATGAATGATGGTGCAACTGATGGTGTGCTTGTGTGATGATGTGTATTGTAGTGGGGTGGCTGATGAGGTGAAACTTCAC
>NC_007092.3:733733-735010 GCF_000004695.1 Dictyostelium discoideum AX4
CCCAAAAGTATACACACACACACTCTCACACACACAATTGTATATATCAAATTTACATATTTATATAGATGTAAATATTATAAAAAAAAATATATATATATATTGTATATTTATTGAAATTCAATTATTCCCACAATTGTAATTTTATGACGATGTTGATGATGAAGTTTGTGTGTTCTTTATTTTGATTTTTAACTAATTTTGGAAAGATATAAAAAAACAAAAAAAAATACAATTTATAATAATTAACCTACCTATTATTTATTAAATTACTTTTTTTTTTTTTTTTTTTTTTTTTTTTTGTATTCTATATTATTTTTTTTATATTTTTATTTTTTTATAATAAAAAAAAAAATAAAATAAAATAAAATAAAAAACTAAAAAAAAATAGTTGTTATTGCTATTTTAATTTACAATATTGTTATTTTTGTAATATTTAAATATAAAAAAAAATTAATAATTTGAAAAAAAAAAAAAAAAATATAGAAATATATAATATAAAATTAGAATTATTTATAATATTAATTTATTAAGATTAAATAATTAATTAAATAAAAAAATTTTTTATTTGAAAAAAAAAAAAAAAAAAAAAAAAGCCAAATTAAATTAAATTAAATTAAAAAATATTTATAGAGTGATCGTTTTCAAAGTTTATTCCAGTATTTTCAATTGTTTGTGTATGTGTTTTGTTTGTGTGGGTGTTATTTAATTTGTTATTGTTGTTGTTGTGGAGTGTGTTGTTTTATTAAATTTGGTTGCAATACATCATATGATATGATTTTATAAGATATAGACAAATAATTAACAATTAAATTACTAATTAATGGAAATAATATTTTTTTTTATACATACTTTGAGATTAATTATAATTTTTCTTAAATTAAATTATTAAATAAAAAAATATTTGAAATAAAAAAAAATTTAAGATAAATTAAAATTGGAAAAAAAAAAATTCTTAAAATAAAAATTTTTTCTTTTAGTATAAATGAACTAGTAAGTTGGTGAGGTAATGTGTGTGTGTGTGTTATAGTGTATTTGTAAAAATAAATAATATTAAAATTCAATTTATAATAAAATTTAAAAGAGACTTTCAATTAAAAAGATTGTTTTTAATTTAGAAGTTTTTTTTTTTTTTTAATTTTATTTTCTTTTCTTGAAACCAACAAATAAAAATCTATTGTGCTGATATTAAAAAAAATAATTAAAAAAAAAAAAAAAAAAATTTTAAGTGCAAATTAAATTTAATTTTTTATTATATTTTAAAAAAAAAAAAAAAA
>NC_007092.3:735110-746164 GCF_000004695.1 Dictyostelium discoideum AX4
AAAAAAAAAAATTTAAAGGGGTGGCCCGGATAAATTTAAATTTTTTATTTTTTTTACCAATATTTTTAAATGGTTTTTTAAATATTTTTTAAAATAATAATATTTTTTTAAAATGATAATAATTTTTTTTTTGGGGAAATTGTGTGAATTTGTTTTTTAAATAAATAAAACGGTTTTTCAAATGATCAAAAAAAATATATTTTTTTCCTTTTAATCCCGGTTAATTTTCCAAAAAAAAAAAAAAAAATTTAAGGTTTTTTTAGTTTTTTAAATTTAAAAAACGGGGTTTTAATTTGCCAAATATGTTTTTTTTTTTTTTTTTTTAAAGTTTTTAGAAAAAAAAAAAAAAAAAAACCTTTCACCAACGATAAGAAATTTTAAAAATTTTTATTCATCATTTAAGATTTAACTAAATTTAAATACTATTTTATAAAGTTTGAAAACATGAGATTGTTTATATTCAAATAAAAGAAAATGTTTTTTTTTTTTTTTTTTTTTTTTTTTTTTTTTTTTAATAAATAAGAATTCCTTTTGTTTTGAAAATAAAAATAAAAATCAAAATTTATTTTTAGAAAAAGAAAAATAAAAAAGGTAATAAGAATAAAATTGAGGACTAATGAGGAAATTTTTGAAAGATTGGATTTTTTGCTAAAACAAAAGAATAAAGTATTTTTTATTTTTTTTTATTTTTATTTTTTGTTTTTTGTTTTTTTTTTTTTTTTTTGGTTGTGAAAATAATAATGAAAGTATTATAATTATACTATATGCAAGGTTATTTTGCAAAATATTTATTTAAAATTAATTTATTATTATTTAAATTTAAATAATTAAATAAAATTCAAAAAGGGGTTTGTGTTAAAACGAAAAAAAAAAAAAAAAAAAAAAAAAAAAATTTAAAAAAAAAAAAAAAAAAAAAAAAAAAAAAAAAGCAAATTAAAATATCCTACAAAAAAAAAAACAAATAGTAATAAACTATAATTATAAATATTTTTAAAATATTGAATAAAAAAAAAATAAAATAAAAAAATTAAAATAAAATAAAATAATAAAAATTAAAAAGGTAAAAAAAAAAAATTCATTCCAGTTTTGGTAAAAATGGATAATAATAAAAAAAAAGATTTTTTTTATTTTAAACCAAGTGAGGTAATATAAATAATGATTTTTTTTTTTTTTTTTTTTTTTTTTTTATTTATTTATTTAGTAAAATGTTAATAATGATATTTTTTTAAATTAGGAAATTGAGGAGGAAATAATAGATTGCTTTATGGAAAACCCTGTTGATGAAAATATGTTTAACCAACAACAGCAACAATTACAAAATAACCACGAGAATTTAGAAATAAATGAAGAATATCATCAAACTATAAATGAAATGGAAGATATGATTTTTACATATAGTAATACCAATATTTCAAACGACACAAATTTATCAGACAATAATGTCTCGGATTTGATAAAATTGGAAATATATAATTCAAATAATATAAACAATAACATTTATAACACCAATAATAGTAATACTAATACTAATTATAATAATAATAATAATAATAATAATAATAATAATAATAATAATAATAATAATAATAATAAAAATAATAATAATAATAATAATAATAATAATAGTAATTCAAAAATCAAAAGAAGAAATAGTATTATTTTAGATAATGTTGGAACAATTATTAGAATCGACACTACTAATATATCATCAACTAAAAAAAGAAGAATTTTTAAATAATTTGTATAATATACCTAAATAAATAAAAAAAAAAAAAAAAAAAAAAAAAAAAATTAGTTAGTTTTTGAGATTCAATTAAAAATTTGAAATGGATTGAAGTTCAAGAGGTCTCCAAAAATTCAAAAAATTATGAAAAAATTTGATTAAAATATTTTTTTTTTTTTTCTTTTTTTTTTTTTTTTTTTTAATTTTTTGAACAACATCATCACTTTTTTTTTTTTTTTTTTTTTTTTTTTTTTTTTTCCAATTTTTAAAATTTTTTTTTTTTTTTTTTATTAATAAATCTTTTTTGTCATATATTTGTATATTAAATAAAAAAAAAAAAAATGATGATGAAATCAATCCTTATCACATTTATCATTGCATCAGCTTTGTTATCAAGTGTTTTTGCAGATATTGGTGGAAAGAGAACTTTAGTTGTTCTTGATGATTTATCAATTAAAAAAACTCATTCAACCTTTTTTAAAAATTTAGAAAGTGTGTACATATATTACTATAATAAATTACAGCCCTCACACATTTTTTAACAATATACAATAAATCTGCTTTTTTATTTTCATAAAATAAAAATATAAACCCACCCACTCGCCCCTCAACAAAAAACAAAAAAAATAAAATAAAATAAAATTTATTTTTATCTTTTTTTTTTTTTTTTTAAAATTAACTACAAAAACAGCAACAACTATTATTATTATTAAATAATTACTAACGATATTCATCAAAATTATTTACAAATAATGAAATTTTATAGATAAAGGATATAAATTACAATTTGAACAATCAAATACTAAAGTTGTTTTAGAGAAATATGGAGATTTCAATTTTGATAATTTAATTTTATTCTCACCAACATCAGAATCACTTTCATTCTCATCAGCCGATGTAACCAGATTCATCGATGGTGGAAATAATGTATTATTCGCTGGTTCAAATGTTATCTCTGAAAATATTCGTGACATTGCAGCTGAATGTGGTATGGAAATTGAAGAAGATAAAACACTTATTTTCGATCATTTCAATTATGATAAAGTTTGTATTATTATTATTATTATTATTATTATTATTATTATTATTATTATTATTATTATTATTATTATTATTATTATTATTATTATTCAAAATATGATTATTAATTATTTTATTTTTTTTTAATAAAGTCACAATCTGATCATAGTGTTCTTGTTGCAGATCAATTTATTGATGATTCACCAATTATTTTACAAGGTTTAAATAAACCAATTCTTTTTAAAGGTATTGGTCATAAAATTAGAAATAATCCACTCAACTATGCAATTTTAACAGGTTCATCAACTGCATTCTCTGCTAAAGCTATCTCTGGTGTATCAACTAAATTAATGGGTAAATCATGTGGTTTAGTCTCTTCATTACAAGCACGTAATAATGCAAGAGTTACCTTTTCAGGTTCTCTTGATTTATTTAGTGATAAATCATTTTATTCAAAAATTGATAAGTATGTATATCAATCAATCAATCAATCAAGTAATTAATTAATTAATTAATTAAATTATATATTAATTATTTTAATTTTTTAAAAAAAAATAGTAAAGAATCAGGTAATAAAGAATTTGTTGAAAGATTAGTATCATGGACATTCCAAGAAAGAGGTATTCTTAGAGCTAGTGAATTGGAATTAGTAAAGATTTCAACTGAATCAAATTCAACCGTTGCACCAGATGTTTTCACAATTAAGGATGAAGTTAAGTATAGTTTAAAAGTTGAGGAATTTGATGGTATTAAAGGTAAATGGGTACCATATGTAGGTTCACTTCAATTGGAAGTCATCATGTTAGACCCATACATTCGTACCTTTATCAAAGGTGATGCCAATGGTCTCTACAAAATTCATTTCAAACTTCCAGATGTTTATGGTGTATTCACATTCGAAGCTTCAATTCATAAATCTGGTTATTCAACTTTGGATCATATTTATCGTAAACCAATCCTCCCATTCCGTCATGACTCTTATGAAAGATTCATTCCAGCTGCTTTCCCATATTATGCAACTTGTTTCTCTATGCTCATTGGTACTTTTATTTTCAGTATCATTTTCTTATTTAACAAAGATCAATTAAATAAATAAAATAATATAAAAATAAAGTATTAAGAAATAAAAAAAAAAAAAAAAATCAAAATGGATTAATGATCATCCCCACAAACACACACATAAAAAATTTTTTTTTTTTTTTTTTGGCATCTGTTTTTGATTAAATTTTTATTTTTTTTATTTTTTTTTTTGATCGTTTTTCCGTTTTATTATTTTCAATTTTTTTTTTTTTTTTTTTTTTTTTAATAATTTTTTTTTTTTTTTTTTTTTTTTTCATATTAATTATCAGAATGAAAAGGTTATCTTTACTATCAACAATAAATAAATTAAATAAATTTGGTATTTCACCAATCTATCAATATGGTTTAAATTCTACAACATTAAGAAATATTTTAACTATTCAACAAAGATCTTACACATCATCATTATCATCAGCACCATCAGCGCCACCAATACCAGCGCCACCACCATCACCATCAACTATAACATCACCATCACCATCACCATCAACATCACCATTACCAACATTTTCAAATGATTCAAAATCTAAAAAAAAGTAAATAAATTAGAATTTTTAAAAATAAAATAAAAAAAAAAAAAAAATAAAATTTTAATTCACCATACTAACACATTCATATATTTATTTATATATATTTATATATTCATCACTTGATTTGTATAGTTATTATTTAGAAAAAAAATTATCAAGGGCAATATCAACTAAAGAAATGGAAAAAAAAAAATTAATTATAAATGGAATTTTACAAAGTGATAGACTTTTAGTTAATGTAAAAATTATATCAACATTACTTTTGCAATTAACAGATTATGATATATCTTTGGCATTAAAATTATTTGATAAATATCATAATGATATGATTTGTCATATTGAAAATAAAAAAAAAAAGATTAATCAACAAGAAGAAAAAGAAAGAGATGAAGAAGAAATACAATCTTTACATAGAGTTCAATTACAACCATTCGAAATACTATTAGGACATTATGTAAAAAAACAAGATTTAGATGGATTAGAAACATTCTGTTTGAAATACATTTCAGAATATGTAGTTTATGTTAGCTCAAAACGATTTGTTACTATCCTTGAATTTTTTTGTAAAGCTTCATTTGAAAAGTTTACTGAATTTGTATTCCGTCTATACAATATCGATTCGATAGCACCAAATTTATCAATTAGCACTATGATTGCATCATTGTTAGTTCAAAGATATTCCAATGAAGGTTTCAATAGATTCTTTGACTATCATATAGAGAGATGGGGTCACATCACTGGTAAAGATGCTTCTGATATATTTGCATTTTTAATACCAACTAAAGATATAAAAACAATTGTTAAAGTCCTAAATTGTATCGATTCAAATAAAAGTAAAAATAATTCTACCAAATTAGGATCCAAAGTGATTGTCAACTTATTCAAACTCTTTTCAAAATCTGAAAAAGATATACCGACATTGGTTAGATATCAAGATCTAATATTCAAAGAAATGAGAAAATTAGATCCAAACGAAATTGCAGATATAATTTTCTTTTATAATGTTTTTGCTGTTAGTAACTTCTATAAAGGTGAATTTAAAATTAATAGACAATTCCTATCAAGATTACATGGTGATTTCTTAAGAACTCTACCAAAAGAAACAATTAAAGTCATTATCGATGATTTGGTTAAATATTTCCTTTCAGCAAATCATTATGAAAAATCATTATATTGGTTCAATGCAAATTCAACAATATTTGCCAATGAAATTAGTAAAGCCTCAATATTCAGTTTCATTACTTACCATACTTTACAATTAGATAATATCAATATAAAAATTAAAGATTTAACTATACAAACTACTACCACCACTGCTACTGAAATTATTGGAGAAAAAGAAAAAGAAATGTTAGAGACAGAAATAGAAGAATATTTAATCAATAAAAAGAAAATTGAAGAATATTGTCAATTTTGGAGAGAAACCTTAAAGCTATCTGAAAATCAAACTTTTGATGATAAATATTTAGGTATGCAGAAATCTGTTTATTCAGAGTTTAAGAATTTAAATCCTTCAGAAATATTGAAATCAGTTTATTATATACCAGAAGGCTACGAAGGAATTCTATCTCAAAAAGTTGATTACAAACGTCAATTAAAATTTAACAGAGATTATCTTCATGATATTGCTTTATCAGCAATGTTAAAAAATGATAATTTTAAAGGTTCAGAGATTTTCCATTATTTAAATGATAATTTCTTAAAGAAATCACAATTACCATTTGGTACTTTATTATTAGATACAATTTTAAAAATTCAAAGTCTTAATAAAAGAGAAAATCAAAAAGTAAATAATAATAATGATAATAATGAAAATGATAATAATAATAATGATGATATTAAAAAAGAAGAAGAAGAAGAAGCAGATGAAAATAAAGATGAAAAAAAATCAGATATTAGCGGTTATTGGGAAAATAATGATTCAGGATTTTCAAGATTAACAAATAAAGAAATTAATTTTATTCAACCAATGTTGGAAGGAATAAAGAATGATTTAATACTTGATAGAGATTTATTTGATGAAAGATATGACCAAATTTTATCAACAGTACAACAATTGTTATTGTTACCGGAATTTGGTAAAAATGAAATTCAAATATTAAGATTATCATTATTGAATCTTTATTTCTATAAAACTGAAGAATCAATGGTAGATTATTTAAAAATTGTCATTGGAATGATTGAGAATGATTATACAATCCCATTTGATGTATTTGAACAAACTTGTTGGTTAGTTTTAGAACATTACAGTAAATTGGTCGATAATGGTAGTGTTGAAAATATTACATTGTTACTTAAATTCATCGAGAAATTCACTAGAGAGAATCCAACTTTTGAAATTGGTTATTTGATAGTTTTAAAATATTTATGTTCTCGTGGTAAATACAGTATAGCTTTATCCTACATTAGATTGAATCCAAATTTCAGAAATACTCATGACACTTTGTTAATTGAAACCAATTGTTTATTAGGACTTAAGGAAGAATCAACTAATTGGAAAGAATTTTTTGATAGAATCAAATCATTTGAAAAGTTTGAAAATCTATCATTCTTATTTAATCCAATTATCAAACATTTGAAGAAATATCCAAATGAATTGGTTGATTTTGAAAATTCCGTTTTAACTAGACATCCATATTGTTCTTCTTTAATCAATATTGATAATGAAGCTTTGGAAGCACTTATCTATCATAATAGAAACGATCCTGTTCAATTGAAATACTATACCAGAAGTTGTCTTCAACCTTACCAAACAACTGATTTTTTATTTTTCATTGATCAAACAAAAAATTTAGAAAGAAGTGAATTTATTAAAGATATAATAGAAAAATGTAGACCTGATGTTACTAGATATTCAACTGAATATTTAAATGAAAGCCTAAATAAAAAATAAAATAATAATAATAATAATATATTTTTTCTTTTTTTAAAAAAAAAAAAAAGAATAATAATAGTTTAAAAAAAGAATAATAGTTTTTTTTTTTTAAAAAAAAAAAAAATATACCATTTTTATATTTCAAATAATTACTTTGCAGTAATAGTTTTTTTTTCAAATTTTTCGAATTTTTTTTATGGAGAGCCACAAAGAAAATAAAAAATGAAATTAAAAAAAAAGGTACCAAACCAGCGCCGCATAAAATTACTTTTCACCTCTTTAATTGATTAGTTTTTTTCACCCCTGAAGTATAGGTTTTGTGATACATCATTTTTTTTTTTTTTTTAATTTTTTTTAATTTTTTTTAATTTTTTTTTATTTTTTTATTTATTTTTCATGTTAATTATCACAATGAAAAGGTTATCTCAACTATCAACAATAAATAAATTAAATAAATTTGGTATTTGACCAATCTATCAATATGGTTTAAATTCAACAACAAATGAAATTTTACAAAGTGATTTACTTCCAGATTTTATACAACTTTTATCAACATTAATTTTGAAATTAATAGAGTATGATATATCTTTGGTATTAAAAATATATGATAAATATCATAATAATATTACTTGTTATATTGAAAATAAAAAAGTATATTTTAAGATATTTACATCTTAAATAAAATAAAAAAATTGAAAAAAAAACATAATACCAATTTATTTAATAGTAATAGTTCAAACATATTGGGATTTTTATTTTATTCTTTCTAAATTTAACAGCAAATAAAATTTTTTTTTTTTTTTTTTTTTCTTNTTATTCATTTTTTTTTTTTTTAAATAACAATTTAGTTTTTATATGAATTATTTAGATAGATTAATAGTCAAAAATATAAAGAGTGATAAAAAATAAAAATAATGAATGTAACTGTTGTAGGGAAATTTTAGAAACAAAGATATTTAAATAAAAATAAAAAAAGAAAAAAACGAAACTTTTGTCAATTTTAAAAAAAAAAAAAAAAAAAAAAAAATTTGGTGCACATCTAAAATTAAATTGTTATTAAATTCTTAAACAACCAAATAATTGTGAATAATATAAAATAGTGAATTTTTACACTACACATATACGCAGTGTATTTTAGTGAAAATTTAGAAAGGGAAATTCCAAAAATAATTCCCCACAACAATAAACAATTGATAATCAATCAATCATTGGTTCATTAGATCATTCTTCAAATAATTATCCATTTTTATCTTTATTATTCTCGCTCAATCATTCTTATTCCAATATATTAATTAAATCTTAAATGTAATTTAAAATAAAAAATAAAAAATAAAAAAGATTAATTATAAAGTTTAAGTGATTAAAACAAATTATTTTTTTTTATTTGACTGTAAAGAATTACCAAAGAAAAAAAATGAGGAGAGAATTATTTTAATGGATTTTAATATTTAATAAAGAAATTATTATTAAAATAATAACTAACAATTGATATGAAACAGATTTACCATCAACTGAACCATTTGGATGATCATCATCACCAGTGGTAGAGGATGTTGTTGTTTTTTTAGAGCAAACTGTTTTAGGACCAATAGATATAAAACAATCTTTACAAATTGGATTTTTTTCAAAAATCTCACCATCCTTATTTAGGTTAAATGAAATTGATGAGCCTGTGCAATCAATTAATTGATCATTTGAATTTCCAGAATATTTAAAAATATTGGAATCGTACGTTACATTTGAATTCAATGATTTGATGATTGGTTTGTTATTACTATTTGAAAATGTGTTTAAACTGAATGAAATCACAGAGTTATTTGATTCTGCCAAAACACCATCAAAGTTATTAAAAGTATTTAACATAATTAAAGTATTTACGCTATTTGAAATTTTTAACAAAGAAGCAGGAGTTGAACTTTTTGGACCTATAATTTGATTAAAAGTTGAATATTCAATTGATATGTCCTTTGCCTCGATAAAATATAACTTTTGGGTTTTAGTGCCAAAAGAAACTTGATTAAAAGAACAAAAATTTAATTTTTTTTTTGAATCTATCTCTTCAACAATAAAAGAATCGTCAAAGGATACTGAATTGAATTTTGTAAATGTAAAAGATGTTGTGAATTTTTTGGCAAAAAAGGAATATTCTCTGAAAGTAACGTTTTCAAAAATTGAGTTTTCAAAACTAATTGAATTTACTTCTTTTGATTCCCCACGTCCTGAGAATCTCAAGTTTGTAGAATTTAAAAATTTACATGTATCAAAAATATATTGTGTTTCCATCTTTCCATTGGTATCTGAATGTAAGATGTGATAGTCAAGGCTGAAAAAGTTTACAAAGGCAACATTGGATACTATTAAATATGTTTTTGAAGAAGGTGGATTGTTACCTTCACTATCAAAACTAATCAAATCATTTATGAGATCAGATCCATCAATAATGACATCATTAGAGTCTGGGGTGTATGTTGAAATCGTTATATGTAAACCCAATCCACTATGTATATAGTTTACTTCACTAGAATATGTTCCATCAGCTAATTTTCAAAACCAATGTAGAATTATAGTTTTCTGGTTTGCTATTATATTCATGGAAATAATTCACAGCGTCCACAATATTGTTACATGAGTCTTCAAAAGAACTACCACATTCACTTGAATATAAATTGTTTTTGTTAGAATCAACAATTAAATTTAAAATTGTAGGGTTGGCATTTGGACTAGAAACTAAATTTGAACTGGATTTAATAGCAGAAACAAATAAAACACAAAGTAATAATATGATAATATTAAATTTTCTTGATAACATTTTTTTTTAATTTTTTTTTTTTTTTTATAATTAAATAAATGATTTGATGTTTTTTTTTTTTTTTTTTTTTTAATTTATACTAAAATTTTCTAGATGTTGAAAAAAAAAGAATTCTTATTTTTTTTCTATAATCTTGGAGAATAAAGAATAAAAATCGGATACCCAACCACACTTTCAGATATTAATTTTTAAATTTACCGAAATAAGTCATAATTTAAAATTTTTTCCTTTTTTTTTTTTTCCTCTATTTTTTTTTTTTTTTTTTTTCTTTGAAAGGAAACCCCCAAAATTTTGATTTTTATTTGAAAATGTTTTTTTTAAAAATTGGTAATCTTTTTTTAATTGTTATATTGATGGAACTCTCTTGGAGAACCAGATATATATTTGATTTTTTTTTTTTTTTTTTTTTTTTTTTTTTTTTTTTTTTTTTTTTTTTTAATAATCAAAGAAAAATGATTTAAAAATTTTTTTGGGTAAATGGAGATAACATTTAGAATACTTTTCAAATTATTCTAAAATTTTATTGTTCTTTAAAAAAAGAATTCATTTTTTTTTTCTTTAATCTTGGAGAATAAAGAACAAAAAAAATGGGTATCCAAACACACTTTCAGATAATACCGAAACAAGCCATAATTTAAAATTTTTTTTTTTCTTCCACAAATTTTTTTTTTTTTTTTTTTTTTTTTTTTCTTGCAAGGGAAATCCCCCAAAAAAAAAAAAAAAAAAAAAAAAAATTTTAGTCTTTTCAGGGGAAAAAAAAATTAGCAATTTATTATTAAGGTTGCAGGGAAATTTCAATAAAATTTCTTTCCACTGCTCAGTGAATTTTATTTAATTTCACAAAAAAAAAAAAAGTAATAAATTTAGTCTTTTAAAATTTCAAAAAAATTCCCCACAACTATTTAAAAGACTATTTTATTTTTATATTTTATATTTTATATTTTTTTTTTTTTTTTTTTTTTTTTTTTTTTAAATTTTTTTTTTTATTTTTTTCATTTTAAATTTTTAGGGAAGGAA
>NC_007092.3:746264-766264 GCF_000004695.1 Dictyostelium discoideum AX4
ACTTATTTAATATTCACTTATTTTTGTGACATACTTCATTATTCTATCAACTCATTATAAAATATAAAATAAAATTTATATAAAATATAAAATATTTTAAATATAAAGATATCAAATTTATAATAGTATTATTCAATCAAATAAATATATAAATTTAAAAAAAAAAAAAAAAGAATAATAATGAAAATATAATTTTCTCTGCTGATGGGAAAGGTTTATCATTTAGTAAATTCAAACATTTACTCTTATTAGTTCATGGTAATAATTTAACAAAAGCAGATATAGTTAGAAACTAATGTAACTGCAACAGAGTTACTTGAAGAAATCAAAGATAGTTTTGGAATGGGAGATAGCGATGAATTAACTGAATTAACAAAGTTAGGTGAATATAGTAACAGAAGCACAAGCAACAACAACAACATCAACAACAACAACAACACCAACATCAACATCAACAACAGCAATAGTAGCACCAACAACCAATTCAATAAGTTTATCAAGTTTAAATTCTGTTAATGGAAATAGTATTGGTTGTGTATAAGAAAATAGTGGATATTAGTAATAGTTTAGGTGGTAGAGAGGTCAGATTTTAGCAAATTTTTCAAAATCAAATTCAATAACATTGTATTAGATTTGATAGTGTTAATGCAGCGTCATCACTAGTGATTGGTAAAAATCAAGATTTCCAATCTTTTAATAATAATGTGTAAACAATGAATTAAAAAATTTTTATTTATTTATTCATATATTTATTTATGTAATCTGAAGTGATTTGAGGCCATGGTTGATCAGTAGTTGGAATCATTTGAAAATGAAATAGATGAACCTGTACAATCAATTAATTGGGCACCATTTAAATTGTTGGTATAGTTAAATGTATTCTTTTCAAAAAAAATATTTGAATTTAATGTTTTAAAGATTGTTGAATTGGAATCAGTATTTGAAATTATGTTTGATAGGAAAATACCAGAAGCACTATTAAACTCAATTAAACCACCATCAAAATTTTCAAATATATTCCTATCAACATAAATGGCATCAGTTTTCGAAAATCTAAATAAATGTGATGGCTTGAAGTTTTTGACCTGATAATTGAGAAAAAGATGAATATACTATATGCATTTGTCCAGAATTAATAAAAGATGAATTTTGGATTTTAGTGCCATATGATACTTTTTTAAAAATAGTTCGGCCAATACTATATTCTGAACTTTCCTCATAACCAATAAAAGAACCAACAAGAAGAAAAAGAAAGAGATGGAAAGGTTTTTAAATAAATCTCAATTAGGACCATTCAATACAATATTAGAATATTATTTAAGAAAACAAGATTATGATGGTGGAAGCATTCTGCATGAAATACATTTCAGAATATGGATATTATTTTGGCTCTAGACTATTTTTTAGTACCGTTGAGTGTTTTGTAAAAATTCATTTGAAAGGTTTACTGAATTTGTATTCCGTCTATACGATAACAAATTGTTAGTACCAGAACCATCAGCTTGGCGTTTATCATTTAGCACTATGGTTGAATCATTCGCAGTTCAAAAATATTCCAATGAAGCTTTCAATAGATTCTTTAACAAGATGGGGTCCCATCACTGGAAGATGCTTCTGATATATTTAAATATTTAATAGCAACTAAAGATTTAAAATCAATCGTC
The DNA here is from genome assembly GCF_000004695.1 of Dictyostelium discoideum AX4. NCBI lineage: Eukaryota > Evosea > Eumycetozoa > Dictyosteliales > Dictyosteliaceae > Dictyostelium > Dictyostelium discoideum. The sequence continues at coordinate 747,929 of NC_007092.3, forward strand.
AAAGCCCTAAATTTTATCGATTCAGGTATAATCAACACTACTATCAAATTAATACCACATGTGATTATCAACTTTTTCAGAGTCTTTTCAAAATCTGAAAAAGATACAACGATATTAGTTGGATATCAAGATCTGATATTCAAACAAATGAAAAAATTAGATCCAAAAGAAATTGCAGCTATAATTATCTTTTATAATCTTATTATTGATAATACCAACTATCAAGGTAGATTTGGAATTAATAAACAATTCCTATCAAGATTACATGGTGAATTCTTAAGAACTCTACCAAAAGAAATAATTAAAGTCATTATTGATGATTTGGTTAAATATTTCCTTTCAACAAATTATTATGAAAAATCATTATATTGGTTCAATGCAAATTCAACAATATTTAGTAATGAAATTAGTAAAACCGCAATATTCAGTTTCATTACTTACCAAAATTCACAATTACTATCATACCAAATCGAGGAAAAGAGAATTGAAGAATATCGTCAATTTTGGAGAAAAACCTTAAAGTTATCTGAAAATCAAACTTTTAATGATAAATATTTAGGTGTGGAGAAATCTGTTTATTCAGAGTTTAAGAATTTAAATCTTTCGAAAAAATTGAAATCAATTTATTATTTACCAGAAGGCTATGAAGAAATTCTAAATCGAAAAGTTGATTACAAACATCAATTGGTATTTAGCAAAGATTATCATATTACTTTATCAGCAATGTTAAAAAATGATACTTTTAAAGGTTTAGAGATTTTCCATTATTTGAATGACAATTTCTTAAAGAAATCAAAATTACCAATTGGTACTTTATTATTAGATACAATTTTAAAAATTCAAAGTCTTAATAAAAGAGAAATTCAAAAAGAAGATAAAGAAGAAGTAGATGAAAAAGATGAAAAAGTAAATGAAAGTAAAGATAAAAAAAAATCATATATTAGTGATTATTGGGAAAAGGGTTTCATTTTTAGAGTAGAAAATTCTTTATTTGAATTTTAAACCAAATTTAATTAAACAATAAAATAATTTTTTTTTTTCTTTTTAGATTTATCAAAACTAGTTTTATTTTATTTATTTTTTTATTTATTTTTTTATTTATTTTTTTTAATTAAGATTGTAGTTTTATTTTATTATCTTTTTTTTTATTTATTTATTCTTTTTATTTATTCATTTGTTTATTTATTATAATAATGATACACCTAAAAATATAAAAAATAAAACTTCATTTGCTAAACCTGCTTTATCAATTAACCCTGCTGTACCTACCAATAAATAAACGATGACCATAGGTTGATTATATTTTTTTTGCTTCACTTTTAACCCAAATGTATTTATTAATTTATTTATTTATTATTTATTTATTATTTAATATTTAATTGTTTAATTGTTTAATAATTTATTGTCTTAATATTGAAAATATGAAAATAAAAAAAAAAAAACGAAAAAAAAAAAAATGAAAAAAAAAAAAAAAAAAAAAAAAAAAAAAATAATTAACATATTGTAATTAATAATTAATAAACAAAAAAATAATTCCCATGTTAATTTATTATTATTTTTTAATAAAATGTGTTGGTAAACCAACTTTCAAATTTTTTTTTTTTTTTATTTTTTAAAATTTTTAGGTGATACCATTTTTTTTATTTTTTATTATTTTTTATTTATTTTTCATGTTAATTATCACAATGAAAAGGTTATCTCTACTATCAACAATAAATAAATTAAATAAATTTGGTATTTCACCAATCTATCAATATGGTTTAAATTCAACAACATTAAGAAATATTATAACCATTCAACAAAGATCTTACGCATCATTATCATCAACACCACCATCATCATCATCATCATCATCATCATCATCATCATCATCATCATCATCATCATCATCACCATCACCACCATCACCATCACCATCACCATCACCATCACCATCACCATCACCATCACCATCACCATCACCATCACCATCACCGTCACCGTCACCATCACCATCACCAACCACAACCTCAACATTTGAAAAAAAGTAAATAAATTAGAATAAAAAAAATAAAAATAAAAAATTTAAATTTACCATTGTCACACATTCATATATTTATTTTTCTTGATTTATAGATATAGTTATCAATTTGAATCAAAATTATCAGAAGCAATATATACTCAAGAAATAGAAAAAAAAAAATTAATTGTAAATGAAATTATACAAAGTGATAAACTTTTAGTTTCGCGACTTACACCAACATTACTTTTACAATTAACAGATTATGATATATCATTGGCATTAAAATTATTTGATAAATATCATAATGATTTGATGTGTCATATTGAAAATAAAAAAGAAATGATTAATCAAGAAGAAAAGCAAACAGATGAAAAAGCAATAGAGTATTTTAAAAAATATCAATTACAACCATTCGAAATAATGTTAGAGTATTATGTAAGAAAACAAGATATAGATGGATTGGAAGCATTCTGTGTGAAATACATTTCAAAATATAGATTTTATTTTTTATCAAAACCATTTTTTAATATCTTTAAACATTTTGGGAAAACTTCATTTGAAAAGTTTACTGAATTTGTATTCCGTCTATACGATATCAAATCGTTTGCATCACCAAAATCATCAATTAAAGTAATGATTTTATTATTGGCACTTCAAAAAGACTCGAATCGAGGTTTCAATAGATTTTTTAACTATCATATAGAAAGATGGGGTCGCATCACTAGTGAAGATGCTTCTAATATATTTAAATATTTAATAGCAACTAATGATTTAAAAACAATCGCTAATGTCCTAAATTGTATCGACTCAAATAAAACTGATACTACTAACAAATTAATACCCAAAGAGATTATCAACTTATTCAGAGTCTTTTCAAAATCTGAAAAAGATATAACGATATTAGTTGGATATCAAGATCTAATATTCAAACAAATGAAAAAATTACATCCAAAAGAAATCGCAGCTATAATCTTCTTTTATAATGTTATTGATAATACCCACTATAAAGGTGAATTTAAAATTAATAAACAATTCCTATCAAGATTACATGGTGAATTCTTAAGAACTCTACCAAAAGAAACAATTAAAGTCATTATTGATTATTTGGTTAAATATTTCCTTTCAGCAAATGATTATGAAAAATCATTATATTGGTTCAATGCAAATTCAACAATATTTAGTAATGAAATTAGTAAAACCATAATATTTAGTTTCATTGCTTACCATACATTACAATTACCATCAAATAAAATCGAAAAAAAGAGAATTGAAGAATATCGTCAATTTTGGAGAAAAATCTTAAAGCAATCTGAAAATCAAACTTCTAATGATAAATATTTAGGTGTGGAGGAATCTGTTTATTCAGATTTTAAGAATTTAAATCCTTTAGAAATATTGGAATCAATATATAAATTAAATATAGGCTATGAAAGGCTTCTAACTAGAAGATATGATTACAAACGTCTATTAATATTTAATAAAGATTATCTTCACGATACTACTTTATCAGCAATGTTAAAAAATGATAATTTTAAAGGTTCAGAGATTTTCAATTACTTAAATGATAATTTCTTAAAGAAATCACAATTACCAGTTGGTACTTTATTATTAGATACAATTTTAAAAATTCAAAGTCTTAATAAAAGAGAAAATAAAAAAGAAGATAAAAAAGAAGATAAAAAAGAAGAAGTAGATGAAAAAGATGAAAAAGTAAATAAAAAAAAAGGTAAAAAAAAATCATTAATTAGTGATTATTGGGAAAATAATGATTCAGGATTTTCAAGATTAACAAATAAAGAAATTAATTTTATTCAACCAATGTTGGAAGGAATAAAGAATGATTTAATACTTGATAGAGATATATTTGATGAAAGATATGATCAAATGTTATCGACAGCACAACAATTGTCATTGTCACGGAAATTGGGTAAAGATGAAATTCAAATATTAAGAGTAGCATTATTGAATCTTTATTTCTATAAAACTGAAGAATCAATGGTAGACTATTTAAAAATCGTCACTCAAATGATTAAAAATCGTCATAGAATTCCATTTGATGTATTTGAACAAACTTGTTGGTTAGTTTTAGAACATTACAGTAAATTGGTCGATAATGGTAGTGTCGATATTACAATGTTAGTCGATTTCATCGAGAAATTCACTAGAGATAATCCAACTTTTGAAATTGGCTATTTGGTAATTTTAAATTCTTTATATTCTCTTCAAAAATACAGTGAAGCTCCATCCTACATTAATTTACATTCAAATTTCAGAAATACTCATGACACTTTGTTATCTCTAACCAATTGTTTATTACAACTTAACCCAGAATCAATTGACTGGAAACAATTTTTAGATAGGATCGAATCATTGAAAAAGTTTGAAAATCTAGCATTCTTATTGAATCCAATTATCAAACATTTAGAAAAACATCCAAAAGAATTGGTTGATTTCGAAAATTCCGTTTTAACTGAATCTCCATACTCTACTTATTTAATCGGTATTGATAATCAATCTTTTGAAACACTTATCCGTCATCATATAAATGATCCTGTTCAATTGGAATATTATGCCAGAAGTTATCTTCGACCTTCCCAAGTAACTAATTTTCTATTTGCCATTGAAGAAAATAAAAAATTAGGGAACAGGGAATTTATTGGGGAAGAAATATTAAAATATAACAGGCTTTTTAAATACTCAACTCAAAATTTAAAAGACTCCTTTAATAAAAATAAAAAATAATAAAAGTTTAAAAAATAATAAAAGTAATAATAATAATAATAATAATAATAATAATAATAATAATAATAATAATAATAATAATAATAATAAATTCACAAGAGGAAAAAAAAGTTTTAATTTATTATTTTTATTTAAATTAACATTAATAAAAAAACACCATACGAATTAAAAAAAGCTTTTTTTTTGAAATCTAAATTTTTATTATGGTCGGATGCAAAAAAATTTCAGCAGATATCCAAGCGGTGAAAAGTAATTTTATGTGGCTTGTCGCCTCTTTTTTTTATTTTTATTTTCTACGCGATTTTTGATATGATTGAATATTTTTGGGAAATTCATTTGAAAGGTTTACTGAATTTGTATTGCGTCTATACAATAACAAATCGTTAGTACTAAGTTTATCACTTCTCACTATAAGTAAATCATTTAACTCTTAAATATAATATATTTGAATATTTAACACCAAAACAATTGCTAATGTCCTAAATTGTATCGATTCAAGTAAAACTGAAACTACCAAATTATCACCTAGTTTTATTATTAACCTATTCAGAGTCTTTTCAAAATCTGAAAAAGATATAACGATATTAGTTGGACACCAAGATCTAATATTCAAAGAAATGAAAAAATTACATCTAAAAGAAATGGCAGATATAATTTTCTTTTATAATTGATCAATTAAAAGAATATCTTCATGATATTACTTTATTAGCAATGCACACCTGATTTTTCTAAATATTCAACTGAATACACCTTAAAAAAAAATAAAAAAAATAATAGTGTTTAAAAAAAAAAAAAAAGAATAATAGTTTTTTTTAATCAAAAATGAGAAAAAGAAATAAAATAAAGAAAATATACAAATATTTATAAAAAACAATTACTAGTAATTATTTTATTTTTTATTTTTATTTTTATTTTTTTTTTATTTTTTTTTAATTAAAAAATGAAAAACGAAAAAAAAAAAATAAAAAATAAAAAAACAAGTCTAATAATTTTTCGCTTTTTTCGCTTTTTTTTTTTTTTTTTTTTTGAATTTTTTTTTTTTCTTTTACCATTTTTTAAGTTATTTATATAAAATGATTCGTTTTATATTGAAACCACCAATAAATAGTAATTGTTTAAAAAATAGTTTTTATATAAAAAGATATTATTCATTTGAAAATAAAAAAAAATTAAATAATTATAAAAATAAATCTATTATTAATAATAACAATAATAGTAATAACAATAATTATAATTATAATAGTGGTATTAATAATTACAATAATAATAGTAATAATAATAATAATAATAATAAAAACAATAATAATAATTTAGAAAATAATAATAATAATAATGATAATGATAATGATAAAAATCAAGATGAAAATGTAAATAATAATAATAATAATTTAGAAAATAATATTGAAATTGAAAGAATTAAAGAAGCTATTTTAAAAAAATACCTTGTTAAAGGGTTTAGTGGTTCAAATGATTTTTCAATACTAGATTCAAAAACAAGTTATCAATTTTCAAATTTAAATGAACTAATTCAAGAAAATAGAGTTAATTTTGGAGAATGTTTAATTTTATTTGATAAAATTACACTAAGAGATGATATTAAATTTTCAAATGTTTATAACAACTTCTTTTCACTCATCATTATGAAAGGTTTAAAAGAAGGTAGTATCCAAGCAACCTTTCATTTCTTTCAAGAGAGAATTCATCTTGCTCAAAATTTTGTTTTCACTGAAGAATTTTCATTCATGATGATAGAATTTTATGAATTTGAAAAAAAGCATACTAGTAAATACAACAACGATGATAGCATTAACATTAATAATAATAATAATAATATCGATTCACCACTTGCCTATTTTAATAAGCCATTTAGAAATACATTGGATGTGTTATTTAAACATCATTTAGTAAATGAAAGAACACTTGTATTATTATTTAAAATAGCATTATCAAATGGAAATTTAAAACTATTTGATTTTCTATTTAATTACTATATAAAGAGTGCAGAAATTCTCAATAAATATTTAACATCAAATGAAATAGCTGAAAATGGAAATCAAGATTTTAATAATAATAATATTTATAATAATAGTTATACTATTAATTATATTAATAATATAAATATTAAACATTTTGAATTAAGTAATGTATATCTATTAGCATTACCAAATAATTTACATGTTAGTTTAATTCAAAGAATGATATTAAATGATGAATATGACAATGTTTTAAAAGTATTAGATATTGCATTAAAAAAAGGTACACCAGAAATTATAGAATGTTTCCAATCGATTTTGAAAATTTGTAAATATAAAAAACAAGATCCAACCAAGTATATAGATGTTTTATTTAGAAGTGAATACAGAGAACAATTGAAAAACTATTATCCAACATTACTATATTTCAATCAGACCACACAAAATATCGAAGTTTTCAATCATCTATTCGATTATATATCAAATTATAAAGATTCAAATATAAGACATGAGATCTTTTCATCCATGGTTTTAACTTCACTCTATCATAGTAGATATGAATTGGCATTGGATTGGTATTATCATACAGTATATAAATGTAAATTTGAATCAACTTATTCAATCCATATTTTCATTTTCTATTCAACCTATTTCAAGAAAATACCATTTCTTCAAAGATTTTGGTCAAACAAATTGGAGAGTCAAATGAATTCCGATGAATATTTTACAAAGATAAAATTAAAATTTGATTCCTTTCAACCAAATATTTCAAATAATATTATATTTTCATTATTACCAATAAATGTATTTTTTAAAAATCAAAAACCATTACATAAAATTATTTCACCAAAACCTAAAGTTTTACCAACATCATTCTCATTTAAACGTAATATAAAAAATGATCAACAACAACAACAACAACGACAACAACAAAATGAAGATGAACAAGATGATGAAGACAGATTAGAAGAGGAAGAAGAAGAAGAAGAAGAGGAAGAACAAGAAGAAGAAGAAGAAGAACAAGAAAGAGAAGGATTAAATAATGAAGGATTTGAAGATTTTATTAATAATAATACTAATTATTATAATAATAATTATTATAATAATAATTATTATAAAAATAAATATTTTAAAAATGATTATTTTAAAAATAAATATTATTATGATAATAAAAAGGAAAAACCAATTAAAATTGATTTAGCAATTTCACGAAGTAAAAATATACATTCAATTAAATTTAATGAAGAATTAATTTTTCAAAAGATTATACTTACAAGTAGAGAACCAATTAAATTAGAAACTGATAGATATTTATTCTTTTTATGTACTTGTTCAACCGATTTAGAATTTATTAGAAATTATGTAGTTGAAAATTATTTTAAAACCAATAGGATCTTACCAAATGATTTATTGACTAGAATAATGCATATATTAAAGTTGGATCCTTTTATTTACTTTAAAGCAATAAAAGATGCGCCAGAGTATTACAGATTCCTGATGTTTGATGCTGGCGTATTTAATAATCTATTGGTGAAAAATTTCGATCAAGTCATTGAATTTATGAGTGTAGATAATAGCTATTATATTTCATCGCCTCATTTTCAAAAAATCATTTACCGTGCATTAATTAATAAATACCGAGATGAGAGATCAATTAATCTATCAAATGGAATGCTAAGAACAATGTTTAAGAAAGGCTTCGACTTGGACCCTATCGCCGATAGCATTGGCCATTTCGCACGTTATAATAATTTACAAATTCCTAAAGAGGTTTTCGATCATTTATTCAAGAAAATGAAATATCAAAGAATTACCTCATTTCATATAATTAATTTAATCCGTGACCAAAAGTTCAAAGAAGCATTGGACTTTTTGGAAGGATCTCCACGTGATCTCATTGATACAGATACAAAGAAACTATATTTGGAACATGTTTTCCCGGTGCTTTATCCGCTATCGGATCTGGATAATGTGACTGTCTGGTTTGACATTTTAAGAGATAACCCAGATAATAAAATTAGAAACAAAATTGGGTTCTTTAATTTTCTATTGGTTGATTTGGCTAAACATGGACAAAAAGATATTATCATTTCATTGATTGAAAAAGATAGTAGAATCATGTCAAATATAAATCAAAAAACTTTATTTATTATTTTATCTCAATTTGATTTACAATTACCAAAAAGAAATCAATCGAAATTAATTGAAAATTCAAATAAAATAATCTCATTTTTTAAAGCTTCAAGAGTGTACGAACAATATCATGAAGATGTTGTTAATTTAGTTTCAAAAGCAAATGAAATAGTTAAAGATGAAGAAATTATGAAATTTTTAAGTGATTCTCCAATAAGTGAATTTCAACCTCCAAAATTAAAAAAAGATCCAATTTCAATATCTCAAAATTCAATTGATTTCATTGAAAAATATTATATTGATGATGAATTTAAATAGAAATAAATAAACAAACAAATAAACAAAAAGGTTTTTTTTTTTTTTTTACTTTAAAATATTTTATTTTTATTTTTATTTTTTTTATTTTTTTTATTTTTTTTTTAAAAAATCTGGGTTACCCATTATTCTATGTTTTATTTTATTATTATTTTTATTTTTTTATTTTTCATTTTCTTAAAAAAATTAAAAAAAAAAAATTAAAAATAACTGGATTTTTTAAAAGAAAAATAAAAAAAAAATTAAAAAAAAAAATTAAAAAAAAAAATTAAAAAAAAAAAAATTAAAAAAAAAAAATTAAAAAATGGTGACTTAAAATTTTGCAACTATCAAGGGGGTTATATTTTTTTTTTTTTTAATTTTTTTTTTTTTTTAATTTTTCACTTATTATTTTAAGTTGGTCATTAACTTAAAATATATATGTATTTTTTAAATTACTAATTTTTTTTTTTTTTTTTTTTTTTTTTTTTTTAATGTTTTTTCTCTCCCTCTGTTGATCTTTTTTAGAGAGAAATGGTAACATTTAACCTTAAAAATGTAACCGATGAACACTATGATCCTTCTAATCTCAATCTGAAGACGATTTCAATGGAACAGGCTTTAGAGTTAGAAGAACAGTCAAAAGTTAATTTTTCATCTCCAGATTTTATGTTTCAATTTTTATTAATGGAAACACTTTTAATTAAAGAAGTTAAAAGGATAGAAGAAAGTAACTATTGTAGTTTAGAAAGAGGCGAAGGACCATATGTAAAAATCAATTGGACCCCAAATTTTGAGGATTTCATTTCAAACTCATTAAAAATAACTGAATATGAAATTGGTGAAAATTTTCATTTTAGAGATAATTTATTTCGTAAGTATTGGTTTAAAATTTTGGTTTCTTGTGATACAAATAAAAAATATACATAAATTGTTATTATGATTAATATATATTTTATAGATATATATATATATTATACATATATACTAATCATAATTACAATTAGCTAAAAACTACTCACAAATGAAAAGAGATAAAGCTAAAAAAAGTTTAGAATCACTTAATTTACTTAAACACAAAGCTCGTAAAATGATAAGTGAGTTTCAAACATTAAAAGAACATTTAAATGAAAAAATTAGGGAAGTAGAGAGTAACTATGCATTAAAAGTAAAGGAGCATAATCAAATATCCTCTGAAATAGAAAACCTAGAGTCACTTTTGTTATTAGATGAGCCACAACAACAATCATCTTCACCACAAAAACCACAACAACAACAGCAACAACAACAACAACAACAACAACAACAATCTCAAAAGAAGGCTCACCATAAACAAAAATCACCACCTCAAAAAAAACCACAACAACCACAGCAACAACAACAACCACCACCACAACAACAACCACCACCACAACAACAACAACAAAACTCTGTTGGAATTTTACCAAAGATATTACCATCAAAAAGTTTGGCTGTATTACCTTGTTCTGTAAAGGATGCTGGTAATTTATTGTTAAAATCTACACCAAGTAAGTTGCTTGCTGGTGCAGATTCAAAAGAAGAACAATTTTTTGAAATAGAGATTATTCATCTTCATAAATATATTGAAACAATTGAATTGGAATTTGAATTACAAGTTTTGCCTGATCCCATATCAGAGCATAATCTTGTTCCAATCTCAACAGAACCACAAGAGATTCAACAAGGTGGAAGAGGATATAAACTTAAATTTGCTACAACTGAGTTTATAAAATCCCCTCATCAAATGGTTACACTTGTACTTTGGGCAACAATTAAAGGTACAGAAATCTCAAGTAATGCAATACTAAAACCAATTAAAATCATCTCTCTACATAATAGTTCCAATAGAATAAATCAACAAAACTATTGTGGACTTGATGAAAATTTACAAAAAAGAAGATCACAACTTCTCATTAATATCCATAAAGGTTGTAATATTGATGAAACCATTAATAATATTAATAATATTAATCATAGTTTCACTCAATTATTTGGCACATTTGAATTTTATGAACAGCAAATGAAAAAAAAGATATTAAAAAAAGAAATTAAAAAGAAAGAATATCAAATTAAATATCCTTATCCTCCAGATTCTAGAACAGTTGCAACACATTCAATTAATTTTAGAAAGACAGATGCTAATGGTAATTATGTTTGTCATGGTGCTGTTGGTGCAAATAAAGTTGGTTATTTCTTGGGTTTCTTAAAAAATGGTGGTGAAGATTTTCCAATTCTTAAAAAAGATGATAATAATAATAATAATAATAATAATAATAATAAAAACAATATAGCTGAAAGACCTGGTAGTAATAATAATATAGTTGAAAGACCTGGTAATAATAATAATAATAATAATAATAATAATAATAATAATAATAACAATAATAATAATAATAATAATAATAATAATAATAATAATAATGATAGCAGTAATAATATTAATAATAATAACAACAATAATAATAATAATAATAATAATAATAATAATAATAATAATAATAATAATAATAATAATAATAATAATAATAATAATAAGGTAGATACTATAAATCCAGGTAATCCAAATCAAAGAAATAAACAAGGTCAAACACCATTACATTTATCAACTCATTATAGAATTGGATATGAATTTACACGTATCATTTTGAAGAAAAAAGGAAACGTTTTTTTGAAAGATAATTTCGGACAAACTTGTTTCCATTTGGCCGTGGAGAGATGTCATTCAACAATGGTTTTAAATCTACTGAGATTGTATCCCAATCTGGTATTTAAACAAAATAATCATGGTCTCTATCCTGTCCATTTCGCAGCAATGGATGACACGGTCGATATCATTGATATTTTCATCGATCATCAAATTCAACTACTGGAGAGAGACAAAAACGCGCCTTTGTTTATCCTTTTCCAAGATTCAGTCGGTATGACCCCTCTACACTGGGCTGCTTCACTGGGTTTAACTAGTATCTGCCAAAAGTTAGTCCAATTTGGTGGTTGCAACATTAGAGATTTTGAAGGTGAAACTGCAATTTTCAAAGCAATTCGTTCGGCAAACCCTACAACTTTCCAATATTTCCTTAGTCTTCCCGAAGTTGATACCTCCATCATTAATTTCAACGGTATGGGTATAGAGTCTCTATTAAAATTTAGAAATGTTAAAAAAATTCAACCAGAAATTTGTCAATTCTGATCCAATAAACAATAAAATATTTATTCACCTAAAACTTTTTTTTTTTTTTTTTTTTTTTTTTTTTTTTGTTGTTATATAATTGTAATTTTAATTATTTACCTTACAAAACTTACAAAATGACCTAACCGATTGTTTTTAATAACCTTTATTTAATTAAAAAGTAAAAATAAAAAATAAAAAATAAAAAAAAAATATTTTAAAAAACAAAAATAAAAAATAATAAACACATAATAGATATTAAAATAAGATTTTTTCTAATTAAGGGATAGAAATTAAGTCAAATAAATTTTTTTTTTTTTTTTTTTTTTTTATTTAATTTAAAGGTTAGTAATTTAAAGATTTTAAAATCAAAATTGTTATATTATTTAAGAATACGGAAATTTCATCAATCTTCTAAAAAAAAAAAAACAATCTATCATCGACATTATTTGTTTTTTTTTTTTATAAAATTATTTTTTATTTATTTTTTTATTTATTTATTTATTTTTATTTATTTTTTTATTTATCTATTTAATTATTTGTTTGTTTGCACCATTACCTTTTTTGAAAAAGACATTTAAAATTCCTTTGAAAATAACTTAATATTTTAAGCTTATGTTTTTTTAAGTTATTTATTTTAATAACTTTGCCACAAAGATTTATTTTTTGAGTTTGATTTTATTTTCAAAAAAAGTTTTTAAAAAAATTAATAAAAATTTTTTTTTTTTTTTTAAAGTCTAAAAAAAAAAATTTAATCATTTTAAATAACAAAAAAATAATATTTTATGTTAATTTTGATAAATTTTTTATTTAATATAAAAAAAAAATAAAAAAAATTCTTATTAAACTCAACACAAAGCATGCTTTACTTTGAATTTTTTTTTTTTTATTTTAATATTTATTTCAAGATTTATTTTATAAAAAAGATATATTTTATCTGTGTTTTTTTTTTTTTTTTATTTTATTCCATTTAACCCCATATTTAATTGATTGTAAAAAAAAAAAAAAAAAAAAATTTAAGATCCACAAAGAATAAAAACATTAACATTTTAAAGGAGTTTAAATTATTAAGTCTTTTAAAAATCCGCAAACAGCTTTTGCAATTTTTTTTTTTTTTTTTTTTTTTTTTTTTTTCAAGTTTATTCGAATTTATGAGCTCATAATAAAATTTATCCCAGCCAAAAAAAAAAGGATTCGAAAATTCAACCTCTCAACAATCCGAGATGATAAAACAAATAAAATTATTTTATTATTTCTTTATATATAAAAAAAAATCAAAAATTATCATACATGAGCGGGGTACTGGTTTAAATTAATAAAAAAAAAAAAAAATAATAAAATTTTGTTTAAAAAAAAAAAAAAATATCTTTCTTAGGTCCGACAAAAATAAATATTATCATGAAATTTATATTTTTATAATTTCTATTATTTTTTTATTTTTTAAATTATTTATATTTCTATAATTTTTATTTATTTTTTTTTTATTTTTTTTTTATTTTTTTTTTGTTTTTTTTTGTTTTTTTTTGTTTTTTATTTATTTTCTTTTTATTTTCTTAATAAACAAAAAAAAAAAAAAAAAAACCCTAATGCTGGGAGTTTAAAAAATTGAATATGGAATATTGATTTATTATTAAAATCTATTATTATCATAATTTTCCTGAAGTTTATTTGTGTGAATTAAAGAGAGAGTGTGAATTAAAGAGAGAATCCTCAAGTCACTCGAATTTTTGTTTTTAAAATTTGATTTTTTTTTAAATTTTTTTTTTTTTTTTTTTTTCTTTTTTTTTTTTCTTTTTTTTTTTTTTTTTGGATGACCTAATATACGTTGGAAATTATTTTTTTTTTATTTTTTTTTTTATTTTTTTATTTTTTTTCTACTAAACATAACTATAATACTAAATTAAATTATCTTTTTTTTTTTTAAAAAAAAAAAAAAAAAGGTAACCCCTTAATAATAATAATAATATTTAATAATTCGCAATATTGTAATAACAACATAGATTTTTTTTTTTTAAATTTTTTTTTAAAAAAAAAAAATATCTCATTTTGTGTTGAATTAATCAAAAAAAAAAAAAAAAACAAAAAAAAAAAACCAAAAAATTTGTCAAACATAGCTATTTTAATTAAAAAATGAATAATGATGCCGATATTCCAACTCTTTTTGAACATACCAGAATAGGAGGAACTGTTTCTATGGATAAATATAGTCAAATTTTAAACGATAATGGTAAATTATATTAATTAAAATTTTTAAAAAAAAATAATAAATAATAAAAAAATAAAATTGTTTCTTTTTTTGTTTTGTTTTTGTTTTATTTTATTTTGTTTTAATTTTATATTTTACTTATAAATTAATTATTAATTTTTAATTATTTATTATATTTTTTTTTTCTTTTTTTTTTTTTTTTTTAAATATAAATTATTCTTAATTTTTTTTTTTTTAGAATCATATTTACAAGATTTCTCATTCAGTGCAAGTACAAATGTTCTCGTTGGAATTAATGGAAATCAACAAACATCATCATCAATCAATCCAGCACAATTAAATATGTCACAATCACAACAACTTTTTCAACAATATTTTAATACAGCACCAACAACCAATACTCCATTAAATCAATCACAACAACAACAACAACAAATTGCACAACTTCAAAGTCAAGTGCTACAACTAATACAACAACAACAACAACAATCACAATCAACACCAATTTCACCACCACAAAGTTTACCACAATATCAATCACAATCGTCACCAGCTCAACCACCAACAAACTATACTGATAATAGTTATAATGTACCATCACCAACACAAGATTTAATGTCATTATTTCAACAATCACAAAATCAAAATCAAGTTCAACCATCTCCACAACTACTACTTCAAGCTTTACAACAACAACAACAAATTCAACTTCAACAACAATTACAACAACAACAACAGCAACAACAACAAACTCAACAACAAAATGGTATTCCATCATTACAACAAATTCAACAACAAATTCAAGCATTCCAAGCACAAAATCAATTACCACTCAAACAACAACAACAACAACAACAACAACAACAACAACAAATACCAGATAATAGTAATAACAATAATAATAATAATAATTATAGTGTACCAAATTATTCACCAGTTACAAATTTGGATCATATACCATCATCCCCATTATCAAATAATTCAATTCCATCATCTCCATATCAAAATCCAAATGCACCATCATTACAAATTGATGAGATTGCAATGAATAATTCATTACAAAAGTTTGCTCAAACCTATAATACTATTGAACATCAACAACAACAATTGATGTCACAACCATTACATAGAGTCACTGGTAATCTAACAAACTCTATTGAAGAGGATGATGAGGATGATAATGGAAAATTAAAGAAAAAGAAATCCAAATCATCACCAATTCCAACCAGTAGTTCAGCCAAAGTGAGACCAACATCGAGTTCACCAGTTTCAAGCTCAAAAATGACTACCAAATCTAAAGAGTTGACACAAAAAGAAAAGAGTTCAGAAAAGGTTAGAAAAGCAATTGAAGAACATAAGAAAAGACTCTCTTTACCATACGATATCCCAACCATTGAATTTTTACCACGTGATTTAATTCCTGAGCCAAATTCAGTTACCAACAATCATATCATCACACCACCAACAGTCATTAAATTAAATTTACCACAAAGTAAAACCGATTTCTCAAACTACTGGGTCACAGCTCGTTTAACTGAAAAAGATAAATTCAAAATCGATTATACCAAAGAACACTTTGAATGGGATGGTTATGCAACTTTTAACATTAAAATCGAGAAACCAAAGGGTAATGAAAAAACAGAATTCTTTAAAATTCGTTATGACCTCTTTTGTGAAGATCAAGATGGTAATCCATTGTATTTAGGAAACATTATCTCTGACCAAATTCGTTATTGTTATCATACAAGTTCATTACCAAATCCAAAGATCGAATTCATTTCACCATCAATGGTTAATCCATTGGCATTGGTTCCAAAGTTAGAATTAAATTCTTCATTCTTTAAACATGGTGATGCCCATCCATTGGTGGTTTTATTCCTTGACAAACATGGTAAACAAGTTCTTCATCATCAAAGACCTGCCAAAAGTAATTGGACCTCTGAATGGTCTATTAATATTGAAACTCCAGTTTTACCACCTGGTTCATATAGAGTTTTCGCTGTTTATTTAAAAAAGAATGAAGAAATTACTCCATCATTAATTAATAATTTAAATCAAGATTTCTCTTGTATGATTTATTATTCTGATAATACAATTATTAATTCAACAAATTTAATTAATAATTTAAATAATAATAATGGTAATGGTGGTGGTGGTGGTAATAATAATAATGGTAATAATAATAATAATGGTAATAATGATAATAATAATAATGGTAATAATGATAATAATAATAATAATAATAATAATGGTAATAATGATAATTACTTTGGTGGTAATAATGGTGGTAATGATGGATTTAGTTTTAATAATTATTCATTAAATGTTAATGGTGGTAATAATATTTTTTATAAGATTTATATTGAAATTAGTAAATGTGAAGAATCTCAATTATCAAAATATGAAACCTATAGAAATATTACTAATGAAGTTAATGGTGATTCATTGTTAATGTATTCAATTTTATCAAATGATTTATCAACATTTAAAAAGTTACTCTTATTAAAGACAAATATTGCCATCATGAATAATGCTCACTTTAATGCCTTACATTATGCAGCTTATTCTTCATTACAAAGAGAGGAATTCTTTGAAATATTAATTTCATCAAAAGATCATCATTCTGCAACTTCTTTAGAAACCTGTATAAACACTCCAAATCAAATTGGTAAATATGTCATTCATATGTTGGCCGAAATTAAAAATACAACTGCTATCATCAACTTATTGAATAGATACCCAACCATGTTCAATATGGTTGATGCTCGTGGTTTCATCGCTTTACATTACTTTGTTATGCATCGTGAGGAAATGGGCTCTTGTAAATTAATTGATTTCTGGGAAAATAATCTCTCAACAACTATTTCATCACCAAATACTGGTTTAACTTGCCAAACCTATAGCTCCGGTATGAATGTTTTACATTTAGCATGTGCAATGGGAAATGTAAAGATTGTAAATAGATTATTGAAAACTCGTGCTTTCGATTTATATCAACGTGACAACAAAGAGGAATTATGTATTCATAAAGCAATTGGTAATCAAAAATTCGATGTCATTCGTTTACTTAAATTCATTGGCTTTGATATTAGTTTGGTTTTAGATGAAATAAAATCTGTTCAAGATGATCTCGAATCCTATGATGAAGATGAATTAGCTTTCACAAGTAGATGTCAATTAGATTATATCACTAAATCTTATACTCAAATCACTCCAAGTATGAGAGAATCTTCAGTTAACTCTAATAATACTACTAGCAACACCAGCGATCCAACCGTTGAAGAGGATTTAATCAATAGATTAATTAAATTATCACATTCAGACTCATCATCTCATACTCCATCATTATCACATTTACCAAAATTATCATCATCTTCCTCTTCAGATACTACAACTCATTTACTCTCAGAGTCACAATCTTCCACTGGTGGTAATGTTACCTATACATTTGGTCATAGTACAAAGAAATTGGATGAAATTCTTGAAAAATTAGCCAACAAAATCAAAAAATTAGAAACTACCAATAAAACTTTGGAACAAAGAATTAGTCAACAAGAAGAGAAACAAAGAGATTCAAATGACCCAACTGATGAAACTTATTTAGATGCTATTAATATGTTTGTAAAAAACAACTCCAATCAAACCTATCAACGTATTGATAAGAAGACTGGTAAAACTGTTATACTCTCTTCTGAAAGTATGAATGCCTTTAAAGATAATTGTAAATTCCTTCCTTCAAATATTATTGGTAAAATTATTTCTTCCACTGAAAAAGATGATCAATTAATTGTTGATGTTG
>NC_007092.3:771264-788764 GCF_000004695.1 Dictyostelium discoideum AX4
CGCCAATGGCATAGCCAGGGAACTCTCTTGCCATCAACCCCTCCATGCAGATATCACGCAATCTCGAGTCGAGGCCGCCCTGAACGATGGCGAAAATATTTTGAGTGTCTGGCTTCTTATGAGCTTTAATGCAACGATCGATCCAACGCAATGTTCTATACATCGCTTGTTCCACTCTTGGTCCGACAGTAGTACTACTAACGACGTCGTCCAATGCCATCATAATATCAGCACCAATTGAATTTTGGATACCCATTGACAGTTCGGGTGTGAGTACCATGGTCGAACCATCGTGTGGTGACTGGAATTGCACACCCTGCTCAGTGATTTCTGCAAGTTGTAATAATGATACCATTTGAAAACCACCTGAATCTGTTAACATTGCACGTGGGTAATTCATAAACTTGTGCAAGCCGCCCACCGAGTCCATAACCTCTGGTCCTGGACGATGTCCCAAATGATATGTGTTTCCCAAAACCACCCCACAATTCAAATCAACCAATTGCTGTGATGTCAATCCCTTCACTGTGCCTTGTGTACCCACTGGCATAAACATTGGTGTTGAACATTGGTGATGTGGTAATGTTAATTTAGCAGCTCTTGCTTTTCCCCATTTACCAACGATTTCAAATTGTAATGGTGGTATGACTCCCTCGCCTGTTGGTGTTGGATATTTCACTCCTGATATAACAATATCCTCTTCAGTTTTAACATAAACATCATTTATATCTGTACTATTATTTTTACTATATTTATTTTGATCATCATTATTATTATTATTTATATTTGTTGTTTTTATATTTTGTTCATCAATTGTGGTTGTCATATTTTTTTTTTTTTTTTTAGTTTTTTTTAGTTTTTTTAAATTATTTTTTTTTTTTTTTATTTTTAAATATCGTTTTTTCTGCCAATTGAAAAAATTAGTTTTTTATTTTTTTTTTTTTTTTTTTTTTTTTTTTGAATTTTTTTTTTTTTTTTTGAATTTTTTTTTTTTTTATTTTTTTTTTTTTTTTTTTAATTTTTTTTTTTTTTTTTTTTTTTTTTTTTTTTTTTTTTTTTCTCTTTGTTGTTCACCTCATAATAAAAATAATAATAATTTAAAACATCACAATATATATACCCGTATATATTTACAAAAGGTTTGTTTTTCTTTTATTTCACTTTATGTCACTTTTTTTTTTGTTTTATATTTTTATTTAATTTTTTTTTTTTTTTTCAGGGAAAAAAAAAAATAAAATAAAAATTAAATAAAATAAATAAAAATAATATACTGCCTTTAAATTATTCATTTGCTCGCCTATATAATCATTTTTCACTTTTTTTTTTTTTTTTATATTTTTATTTTATTTTATTTTTTTGTTTTAAACTTCATTTCTTTCATTATTTTATTTTATTTATTTTTATTTTTTTTTTTTTTTTTCTGATCACACAAAATTTCCTTATAAAATCCCATTTTTATTTTTATTTTTTTTTTTAATTATTATTTTTAAAAATTTCAGTGTGATCATCATTTTTTTTTTTTTTTAAAAAAAAATAAAATAAAAAAAAAAATAAATAAAAATGAAAAAAAAAAAAAAAATTAAAAATTTATTAAAAAAGATAACAACCACAAACTTTTCTTTTTTTTTTTTCTTCACTTTTTTTTTTTTTTTTTCTCTTCTCACATGCCATCACACCACACAAATTTATTTTATTAAAACTAAACTTAAACTAGTAACTAACAAAAAAAAAAAAAAAAAAAAAAAAAAAAAAAAACCTTTACCTATAAAAAATAAAATTTTCATTGAACAAAAAAAGCCATTTTTATTTTTCAAAAATCTTTTAAAAATAGAATTAAATTTTAAAAAATAAAATCAAAAAAAAAAAAAAAAAAAAAAAAAAAATCAA
Organism: Dictyostelium discoideum AX4; assembly: GCF_000004695.1. Classification (NCBI taxonomy): domain Eukaryota; phylum Evosea; class Eumycetozoa; order Dictyosteliales; family Dictyosteliaceae; genus Dictyostelium; species Dictyostelium discoideum. The sequence continues at coordinate 773,152 of NC_007092.3, forward strand.
TTTAGTAAATATACAACAAACCTTTGTAAAGAAATATAAAAAAACCCTTGTAGATAGTAATAATAAACCCCCAAAAATAATAATAATAAAAAAAACCAAATTCATTCATTTTTCAATTTTATAAAATTAAAAATCAAAATATATAATAATTATAAACCAAAGAATAAAATAAAAAAAAACATATAATACAAAAAAAAAACATAGTAATGAATAGTCAACAAAATAAATTACCACAACAACCACAACAACCACCAAGGTAAATAATTGAAAAACATCCCCTCTCTCTCCCCTCTTTCATATATTAATATATATATATATATATTAATAACAAATTCATTTAAATTTTTTATTTTTTTTATTATTATTTTTATAGTTCAATTGTTGACGACGATAATTGGAAATCACAATTAAAATTACCACCAAGAGATGAAAGAAGACAAACAGAAGATGTTACAGCAACAGAAGGTAATGATTTTGATGATTTACATTTGAAGAGAGATTTACTTAGAGGTATTTTTGAGAAAGGATATGTAAAGCCATCACCAATTCAAGAGAAGGCAATTCCAATTGCATTAGCAGGTAGAGATATTATGGCACGTGCAAAGAATGGTACAGGTAAGACAGCATCATTTTTAATTCCAGCATTAGAGAAAACAGATCCAACCAAGGATGTCATTCAAGTATTGATATTGGTACCAACCAGAGAGTTGGCCTTACAAACCAGTCAAGTATGTAAGGAGTTGGGTAAATATATGAACGTTCAAGTTATGGCATCCACTGGTGGTACATCTCTCAAGGATGATATTATGCGTTTGTATAATCCAGTACATATTTTAGTGGCCACTCCAGGAAGAGTTCTTGATTTGGCTCAAAAGAATGTTGCAAATCTCTCCAATTGTCACACAATGATCATGGATGAAGCCGATAAACTATTGTCACAAGAATTCCAACCATTGGTAGAACAATTGATCAATTTCCTCCCACAACAACGTCAAATCCTCTTGTTTTCTGCCACTTTTCCCGTCACTGTAAAGAGTTTCAAAGAACACTACCTTCAACAAGCCTTTGAAATCAATCTTATGGAAGAGTTGACCTTGAAAGGTGTCACCCAATATTACGCCTTTGTCGAGGAACGTCAAAAGATTCATTGTCTCAATACTCTCTTCTCAAAGTTACAAATCAATCAATCCATCATCTTTTGTAACTCTGTCAATCGTGTAGAGTTATTGGCAAAGAAAATCACTGAACTCGGTTACAGTTGTTTCTTTATTCATGCTAAAATGGTTCAAGCTCATCGTAATCGTGTTTTCCATGACTTTAGAAATGGCGCTTGTCGTAATCTCGTCTCCTCTGATCTCTTCACTCGTGGTATCGATATTCAAGACGTTAATGTTGTCATCAATTTCGATTTCCCAAAACATTCTGAAACTTATCTCCATCGTATTGGTCGTTCAGGTCGTTTCGGTCATCTCGGTTTAGCCATTAATCTCATCACCTATGAAGATCGTTTCTCACTCTACAAAATTGAACAAGAATTAGGTACTGAAATTAAACCAATTCCACCAGTTATTGATAAATCTTTATATGCTGCTTAAAAAAAAAAAAAAAAAACTAAAAAATAATAATAATAATAATAATAATAATAATAATAATAATAATAATAATAATAATAATAAATCACAATCAAAAAAAAAAAAAAAAAAAAATACAAAAAAAAAAAAAAAATTCACATGACAAAACAAATAATAATAACTTACTAAAATTACTATAAAATAATCATATACAATCAAAATGATAAAATTAAAATCAAAAAAAAAAAAAGAAAAAGAAAAAAAAAACTAGAAAAAAAAAAAAAAAAAAAAAAAAAAAGGAAAAAAAAAAAAAAAAAAAAAAAAAACCTATAATCACTTTCCATATCAATACCTCAAATTATTCAACAACCAATTTTAAAAAAAAAAAATTCGAGACTTCTTGCTTACTTTTTTTTATCGATTAAAACGCAACAAACACCAATCAACCCCACACCTTTAACTATTACCTTATCAATAATATGATAAACCCACATATGACAATAACTTAAATCCACCATAACAGAACCAAAAATGAAAAGTCTTATTCAAAATTGAATCAAAAAGAGGTACATTAATCCCCCACAATCATATAATCAATCAATCAACCAACACCCAAAAAAAAAAAAAAAAAAAAAACCTAATCACAAAAAAAAAAAAAAAAAAATTATTTATATAATTTGTTCTTTTTTAAGATATTTATTTTATTTTGTATAAACAGCACACAATAATTAAAACCAACAATGTTATAAAAAGTATTATAATTTTTAATCAAATTATAATCATTTCCTTTTAATCTAATTATAACATTTGCATGCGCATAATCATACAAATAATATAAAAAAAAATAATAATAAAATAATAAAAAAAAAAAAACAAAAAAAAGACAAAACACCAAACAATAAATAAATTCAAAAAAACAAAACAAAAAAACATATCTTAAGAAATAAGATTAAGAATTTCTTTATTTTTTTTATTTTTATTTTTCTTCTTTTAATATCTATATTTTATATTTATTTTTATTTCTTTAATAATAATTATTCTTTGTCAGATTTTAAAATTGTTTAAAGAATTTATTTTTATAAAGTTTGATTAATAAAAGTGGGTGTTGTTGAGTATTTGGAAATTCGAAAATATTGAAATCAGCCTTTCTTAAACGTTCTAAAAAGTCTTCAACAACAGAGACTGATAAGAAAGCTTCAGTTGCAGGGTGTGGTATTTTACCTCTAAATTGTTTAGCTTTATCTAAATGTAATTTTGCACAACTTGCCATTTCATAGATTGCATTTTGTAATTTTTCAATTTGAGGATCACCACGATATAATGATTCAACATTTATACCATACTTTGTGGTTAATGAAACTGGTATATAAGTTTTTCTTGAAGCAAGATGATAAACTGTACCACGAATTAATACCATTATACCAATTGCTTTACCTAAATGAGATGCACAATGTTCAACATCATGATTACCTTTTACACCTAATCCTTCCAATGTCAATAACATTAATGATGAATGAATATCATCTGCATATTGCTCCAATTCTTCCATATCTTTAATTTGAACTTGTTGATTATCTTTTTCTCTTCTATTTAATATCTTTATAAACCATGTTTTTGTTAATTTCTTTTCTTTAATAACTTGTGCTAATACTCTTGTTAATGGTTGATCATAAACTTTACCCTATTTTAATTATTATTAATATTATTAATATTATTTATATTTTTAATTATATATATTTATATAATCATTTAATAATTACATTATAGATATTGTTAATTGCGTCTTTCCAAAATGATAATCTTAATCTTGATATTTTTTCAGATTTTGGTGAATGATCATTTGCAACAGTTTCAATATTGAATGCTCTAATTGCATATGCTACTCTTCTTGCAATTGGATCACTAATTAATAAACTATTAATATAATTCTCTTTATCACAGGTTCTATTTATTTAATAATATAAAATGAGAATCGTTAGTATTTGGAAATTGAGAGAAAGAATAAAAAAAAAAAAAAAAAAACAGAAAACGAAAAAAAAAAAAAAATAAAATATAAAAAACCCCCTGTCTCCCACCCCTTTTTTTTCAACATACTTTATTCTTTCAAAAACAAAATTATAATCGGCATTACCAGCCAAATCTGAAACATCGATAGATTTTGATGATGGTGATGCTATATTATCTTTATTTGAAATAGTTTCTGCTTTTTTTTCTACAGATTCTTTTATTGTATTATTTGTTGATGTTGAAAATAATCTAATATTACTATTAATTATAACATTTCTATTTATTAATTTAACATTTGAATTTTTTAATGAATTAAATAAGATTCTACCACTATTTCTAATCATTTTAATATCTCTTTTATTTTGAAAATGACTAAAAATAAAAAAAAAATAAAAAAAAAAAAAAAAAATAAAAAATTTGGCTTTATAAAAAAAAAAAAAACAAAAAGAAATGAAAATATTTTCATTGTTTTTAATTTTATTTTTTATTTTTTTTATTTTTTTTTTTTTTAAAACAATGATTTAAATATTGATTTGGTTTATTTATTATGTATACCAAATCAATATTTAAATCATTGTTTTAAAAAAAAAAAAAAAAAAAAAATATGTATATTTATAATAAATAGAATACTCAAAAAAATACACAAAACAATAAAAAATATAAAAAAAATGAATGTAATAATTTTTTATTTTTTTTATTTATTTTTATTTTTGAATGCGTCTGGCACCAACCAAATGATAGAGAAAGAAAAGATTTTTCAATATCATTATTGTTAATGCCAATTATTGGAGATTTTAATTAATTTTTATTTTTTTAAAAAGCAACAAACAATAAATAACAATAGAAATTTTGTCAAAAGTTCATAAAAATTTAAAATCAAAGTCAAAAAACAAAAAAAAAATTATTTAATTAATAAACCCTAAAATTTTTTATTTATTTATTGTTTATTTATTTACATTATTTACAAATTTATTATTATGATTTTTATTTTATATTTTTTTATTCACCAAATACCAATTTTGAAATTTTTTGGCTGGAATCAATTCTTTCGTAATTTCCATAATTTTTGGAAGCCGATAAAGGATAACTTTTTCTCTTTTTTGATTGTTTTGTTGGTGTTTCAACAATTGGTTCAATGATTACACTAATTTCTATATCTTCAAGTTTGATTTCACCATTTTCAGATTCTCTCTGTTTATATTCTGGACTGCAATTATATTTTGAAGGAGTATAATTACTATTATTCTTGTTATTACTTATATTTATAAAATTGTTAATATCAATACTTAATAACTTGTTTGGTGTTATATTTTTTAATGGCGTTTGAGTTTGCTGCTGTTGTTGTGGTGATAATCTTAGTCTATGTGGTGTTTGTCTTAGTAATGGTAATTGAGGTGTCTTTTGGATTGGTGATTGGTTTGGTGTTTTTGGTTGTGTTTGTTTTGGTGTCTTTTGGATTGGTGATTGATTTGGTGTTTTTGGTTGTTGTTCTTTTGGTGTTTGTTTTGGTGTCTTTTGAATTGGTGATTGGATTGGTGTTTTTGGTTGTTGTTGTTGTTCTTCTTCTGGTGTTTGTTTTGGTGTCTTTTGAGTTGGTGATTGATTTGGTGTTTTTGGTTGTTGTTCTTCTGGTGTTTGTTTTGGTGTCTTTTGAATTGGTGATTGATTTGGTGTTTTTGGTTGTTGTTCTGGTGTTTGTTTTGGTGTCTTTTGGATTGGTGATTGAATTGATGTTTTTGGTGGTTGTTGTTGTTGTTGTTCTGGTGTTTGTTTTGGTGCCTTTTGAATTGGTGATTGAATTGGTGTTTTTGGTTGTTGTTCAAGTGTTTTTGGTTGTTCAGATATTTGTGGTTGAGGTTGTTTTGGTGTTTGTGGTTGTTGATGATTTGAAAGAGGTAAAATAATTGGTGATAGGGATTGGTTTAATTTTGGTAGTTTTAAAGGTTGCGATAGTGATTGTTGTTTTTGTTGTTGCTGTTTTTTAATCTTTTGTTTTTTTGGAGTATTATAGATTTCTTTTTCTTGATCACTAAATTCATCGTCATCATCGTCATCATCATTACAGTCGTAAACACTAAAATCATATTTACGAGAAGGTTTTGGAGAGATTAATGGTGTTTGACTTGTTCTGAAGCCACCAGATTTCTTTATTGAAGAGTTTACTTTTAATGGTGAGAAAGCGAATTGTTGATTTAATGAAGTTGGTGATTGAGTTTGTGTTGTAGTTGTTGTTGTTGTTGTTGTTATTTTACTTGAGAATCTATTATAAATATTTAAATGTGAAGGTGATGAATGTACCTTTGAAATTGTTCTTTTAGTTGGTGATCTTGAGAATGGATCTTTAATTAATGGTAATTTAATACCACTACCACTACCACCATCACCACCACCACCACCAATAAAATCATTTTCATCAAATAAATTTAATAATGGTGATTTAAATAATGGTGTTGCAGAGTTATTACCACTACTACTATTTGTAGAAGACAATAGAGGTCTTTTAATTGGTGTTTTAAATACTTGATTATCATCAATATCATCATTGCTTATATTACTAAGATTTAATGATGATGAAGATGATGTTTCACTATCAAAACTTGTATTTAAACTTGTATTGGTACTGTTGTTGTTATTTTCATTATTATTATTATTATTATTATTATTATTATTATTATTATTATTAGTCAATATGACCTTAATGATTTGATCAACTGGCCAAACCTTATTATTTAATTTTAATGATTTATTGGTATCATTTTTATTATTATTATTATCTATATCTTTTTCATTATTGTTATTATTATTATTATTATTATTATTATTATTATTATTATTATTATTATTATTATTATTATTATTATTATTATTATTATTGTTATTATTAATTAATTGAATAGTCATAAAATTTTGAATTATATTAATTTTACAAGTTGAAGTAGTATTTGAGGAAGCAAATTGATTTAATGCAATTTGTGTACATTTTGTATTTGATAAATAAATGGTTGATAAAGAAGGGAATTGAAGAAATATTGGTAATGATTGATTTGAAATAAAAGAATTTGATAGATTAATTATTGATAAACTTTGAAATGGTTGAATTGAAATTGAACCACCATGATTGTAATTGTTTAATTGATTTTGAAATTGTGTACAAATGGAATGATCTGTGAATGGAACGTTTCTAGCTACCAATTCTTTTAGTCTACTTAGTACCATTAGATATTTAAATGCTTGGTCATTTAAATTCAAATTATTCGATATATCCAATTGTTCAAGTCTTGTCATAAAACCAATATACTTTAATGATCTATTGGTAATTCTACAACAATTTGATATATCCAATTCTGTTAACTTTGGTAACCCTTTTAAATATTTTATACCTTTATCTTCTAATTTATTTGAATTTGATAAATTTAAAAATCTAATTGTTTTAATTCCTTTTAAAAATAAAAATAAAAATAAAAATAAAAATAAAATATATTAATATATAAAGTAAAAGTGAATGAATATTATATATATATATATATATATATATATATATATATATATATATATATATATATATATATATATATATATATATATATATACATATTTAGGTATAAACTTACTTGAAATGTTTAAACAATGATTATTTGAAACAAAATTTGATTTTAAATCTAAAAATGTTATAAAATGAAGAGGTATTGATAATGAAAGTTGATAAAGTATATCAACACTTAATTTATTTCTTTCAATTAATGCTTTAATTAATGTGTTATAAAATTTAATTTTATTATTATTATTATTTTTATTATTTTTATTTTTAGTTATTGTAGAGATTTCATATAATTTTGAAAGTGGTGCATCTTCACTTCTATTAATACTTTCAAAACTATTGTCATTATAATATTCTTCATCATCATCATCTTCACCATTTTCATTATCATTTAAATTATTATTATTATTATTATTATAATCTGTGATATTTTCTAAAAAATATTCATCATTAGTTTTTACAAATGAATTGATTCTATCTAAACAGAGATTAAATAATGAATTCATTATTGCTTTATGAACTTTTTTTTTAATTAAAATTAAAATAAAAAAATAAAAAAAAAAAATTATTTTTATTTTTTTGTGAAAAAATAAGAAAAAAGAAAAAAAAAAAAAAAAAAAAAGAAAAAAAGTGGCGCCAATTAAAAAAGTTGTTTATAATAATTTTAAAATATTTGGCGCCAAAGTAAGATTTTTAAAATGTTAAAAAATAAAATTAAAATATATTTTTTTATTTTTGTTGTTTTTGTTTTTGTTTTTGTTTTTGTTTTTGTTTTTGTTTTTTTTTATAATATATTATTTAATAAAATCAATTAAAAAATTAATTTTAAATTCTTTTAATAAAAATGAATTATTATAAACAACATTATTTTTAATATAAACATTATTTGGAATTGTAAAACCATTTTTAATTGCATTACAAATTAAATCTTTAAATTGATTTAACATAAAATCAACGATTTCCAAATTTGTATTATCAATAGCTATAACAAATAATTGGAATAATTCTTTTTCACAATCAGTATAAACCCAAATGAAATTTTTAGTTAAATATTTTAAAATTTCTAAATTTCCATTATAAACTGAAACTAAAAAGAATTTTCTAATCTCTGATATAATACCTTGAGAGATTGAAGTCATTCTCGAACCTGGTATAAACAAGTGTGATAATAAATGTGAAACAATTTCAATTTCACCTCTTTTAATAATATAATCTAGTAAGGAATAAACCACTAAATTTAATCCATGTTTTTTAATTAATTGATCAATTATTAATTTCTTATTCAAAATATATTCAACAACATTGCAATCACCATTACCATATTGATAAATACAAATTAAGACATCAACAATCTCGGATTTATATCTATTATTATTAATATAATCAGGTCTATTATTTAATAAATAATGAATTTGTTTCAATTGATTTATTTTTAAAATATTTGATGGTGTGGAATATGAAAATTTAAAAGAATTTCTTGAATTTTTATGAGTATTTTCAACCAACCATATGAAATCATCAATTGATAAATCCACTGGTAAATTATTCCAAATGTCTTGTATTATCGTATCGGTTTGTCTATCGGTATGATAATCTGTGAAATCATTCCAATTTGAAAAAATGAATTTTGAAGAATTTAATAATTTCACGGTATCAATACCATAGATAATAAAAGATAAATTAACCAATGATGTACTAATACACATTTGATATTCCTTTGGATAACTATTTTTAAAATGAAATGCTAAATGTGGTTGATATTTTAAAAATTTATGAAACAATTGTTGAATTTGTAAATCCACTGTAATGATTTCATTTTTATCATTTATCCTTTGTTTTATTGGGAATTTCTTAAACAATAAATCAAATACTTTTGGTGACTGGATTTTAATTGAAATTTTATTAACATCAAATACATTGAAAAATTTATATAGGTTACCACAACTACCTTTACCAATTAATAAATCAACAACTAATTGTAAATAATTGAAATTATCAATATTTATACAATAAAGTATAGTTTGAGTATTTATTAAATATTTTTGATATTTATCAGTTATTTCATTTTTTGAATATTCACAAACTGCTTTCAAGAAATCTAATTGTTTTTCTTCTTCTTGTGGACAATATTCAAATATTTTAAATTGGACATTCTTTGAACATTTATGATTGAAACATGATACTTCACCATTTTTTAATATTAAATCTTCCTTTTTAAAAATACCAAATCTATAAGATTTAAATAATAATGGTGATAAATTTGGTGAAATAAAAGATAGTCCTGTTGATGACAAGGATTGATGATGAAAGTATTTAGATTTATAAAATAAAAAACTTTCAAACATACATTTTTCACCTTTTTTTCTATTAAAAATAATTAACATATTATATAATTTTCTAATCATATCATTTGATGATGGGAATTTATAAATTTCTAATTTTAAATTATTTTCATCATCATCATTAAAACAAAGTTTACATTTAATTTCATCCAATTCTTCAACTGATAATAATATATATTTTTCATTTAATAATTGTTCAACCATAATTGAATTTTCACCTTTTAATTCATTTCTAATTAATGTTACATTTTCAATATTTGTTTGAAAATCATTAATATATTCTTGAATATATGATTTTAAATAAATTATTGAATAACAACAATCCAATATTAATTTTAAAGGTTGTCTATAAATTTGAAAACTAAATAATCTACCACATGATAATAAAAGTGGATTGTTTTGTTGAATTTTTAATTTATTAATAAAGAAATCCAATGATTTACTTAAATCTTCATCTAACGGATTTAAAATTATTTTTGTAAATAAATTACTAAGTTTATATGACCGGATTTCATTCTCTTTTAATGATAATAAATAAGCTGCAACTTGATATGACCCAATTTCAATTGAACTTTCAATTATACTATAATTAAATTGATGATTATACTCTTCAACCAATACTTGTATCAATGCAACATTATCAAATTCAATTGCAATCTTTTCCAAAAATGATGAATTCTTTTCAGTTGGTTTAAAATAATTTGGATAATTTAATAATAATTTTGAATAAAATATTTTATCATTTTTAAAATAATCAAATAAACATTTTTTTTTAATTTCTTTTAAAATTGATCCTTTAAATACTAAATAACTACCTTCAATCACTTTCCACCATAAAAGGTATTGATAATTAAAATTTAATAACCATTCAACTTCAATAATTTGATTATATTGAAAAACTCCAAATTTCATTGGTTCAATTATTTTAATATTTTTAAATATTAAATTTCTAATAAAACAATTTCTAAAAATAGACCAAAAATTATTTTCATTTTCTCCATTATCTTTATAATTTTTTTTATTATTCATTTTTTTTTTTTTTTTTTTTAATTATTTATTATTTTAAAAATAATAATAATATAAATAATAAAGATATATATATATGAAAGTTGAGAGTTTTGTTTTTACCCTTTATAATAATAATTATTTTTTTTTTTTGGTGTTTTTTTTTGGGGGCCAAGAATAAAAAATTAAAAAAAAAAAATTAACTTGCTATTATTATTATTATTATTAAAAAACAAAAATAAAAATTAAAAAATAAAAATAATAATGATGGATGTGTGTGGTATTATTACAATTTTTCTCAATAAATCAAAAAAATGCTTGTGGTGTGTTTTTTTTTTTTTTTTTTTCTAATTTGAGATATATGGGTTTTTTATTTTTTTTTTTTATTCAAAAATGTAAAATCAAACACAACCACCTTTTTTTTTTTTTTTAATTATTTTTATTATTTTTTTTTTTTATTTATTTGGGAGTTAAAAAAATAAGAATAGTAATTAGAAAATTATAAATCATTAGATCCGGATAAGACCTATTTTTTATTTTTTATTTTTTATTTTTTTTTTTTCAATATATTTTAAACTGAAGGTAATGGGAAAAATAATCTTTTTTTTATTTTAATTTTATTAAATTCCAAAAAAAAAAAAAAAATTAAAAATCAAGATACTTTTTTATTTGATTTTTTTTTTTATTTTTTTATTTTTTTATTTTTAATTTTTTTAATTAATTGTTGGTTTAACAACATTCTTTAAAACTCTTCTAATATCACGAACTAGGATTAAATTATTATTATTTTTTTTTTTTTTTAAAAAAAAGATTAGAAATTAGATCTTTGGATTTTTTTTTTTTTTTTTTTTTTTTTTAAATTTTACAAAAATATACTTACTTTTATGAGCAAAATGTTGAATATTAGTTTGTTTATTTTGTTTAAAATCAATTTGATAAGCCCAAGCACCAGATTTAACAGAACGAACATCAGTATATGGATTAGTTAACCATTCTTGATAAGCTTCTTCTACTACTTTACTAGCATCATTATCATAGTCATTCCAAGTTCCATGTAAATATTGCCATACTGGGACTTCCTTTGGTTTTTCAATTTCACCAGAAACTTCAACACCTAAACGGAAACGATGATCTAAAGCCAATAACCAAACGCAACAATTCTTTACATAACGACCAGTACCAGCGGAAAAGAATTGAGCAAACAATTTAGTGAAACCACTATCAATGACAACACGACCACAATTTGCGTCGACTTTAGTTGGATCGGTTGAACTGACCAACATGATTTTATTACCTTGGGAAGAGGAGGCTAAAACCTCCAATTTTCCATTGGCAGGGGTGATATCAGCGAATGAGGAGATGGTGACACCTTCGTAGAGATTAACGATACCACTGGTAACCAAATGGCTTGAGAAATGTTGTTTATCCAAACCATTACCAAGTGTAAGGTCTTGTTTACCTGGTTCGTTACCATCGGCAACTACACCATATAATCTCTTTGTCACCCAATTACCTTGTAAAATATATGGTGCATTGTCATTCCAAATGAATAAACCTTTACCAACCTTATGATATTCTTCAACTTTATCAGCAAACTCTTGTTCAGTTGTACTATTATCATTGACATAACCAGAGATAATCAATGCAATATCAGATTGTGGTAACTTGTTAATGAAATCCTTTTGAGTGAGTGCTTCAACGATTTGGAAACCTTTGGATTTCAAATCTTTAATACATTCAAGGTCTGATGCACTGTAGAATCTACCAATGAGGATTGTAAATTGTGTGAATGCACCTTCAACACCTAAATCATGTTCAACACCTTTTGGATTTGAATATTGATCAAGTTCAACATTGGTATTAATATGTGTACCTGCATTCTCTGTATAATAATGAACAATACTTGATCCTTTTTTAATTGGTTGAAAGAATGATGGTTGTTTCATTACTGATTTTGGTGGTGCAGTAGTGGCAGTGGTGGTAGTGGCGGTGGCAGTGGTAGCAGCAGCAGTGGTGGTGGTTGCAGCAGCAGTGGTGGTGGCTTTTTTAGTTGATTTCTTTGATTTTGGTTTAGCATTTGCTGCTCTTTTCTTTGGAGTACCATCTTCTTTTTCTTCATCAGTATCACCACCTTCATTTTCTTCTTCATCATCATCTGATTCACCTAATAAACCCAATGTCTTTGCTTTTTCCATTGCTTTCTTTTGCATGTATCTAACAAATTCATCCATTTCAATTGTACCATTACCATTTTCATCACATTCATTTAAAATTTTATCAATTCTTCTTGTTAATGGTCTTTTACCCATAGCACGAATAACAGCTAAAAATAAAAAAATACACATACACATATATTAGTATTTTTTTAAAAAAAAATAATAAATAAATAAAAAAATAAATAAATAATTACATTTTAATTCATCAGCACCAATAGTTTTACCATTTCTAGAGAATAATCTAAAAATCATTTCTAATTGTTGTTCAGTTGGACCAGTGTAATCATTACCAAGTAAATTAAATAAAGAAGCTTGTCTTTGTTTAGTATTTGAAATTAAATCTAAAGCTTCTCTAGCCTTCTTTCTAATTCTAGTTTCAATATATTTTGGTGGTTGAGTAGTATCAACTTCTTTTCTTTTATTGTTTGGTGGTGAGTTGGTTGAAACTGTTGTTGATGTAGTTGTGTTAGCAGCTGCAGTTGTAGTTTGACCATTTGATGATGTACTTTCAGTGGATGAAGTAGTTGGTGCAGTGGTTGTTGATGTTGAAGCTGAAGTATTATCAGTTGATGTTGATGTTGATGTTGATGTAGTATTAGTAGCAGTGTTAGTGGCTTCAGTTGCTACATCTGTGTTTGTGATTGATTCAATATTTTGTTGTTCTGTTGACATTTTTTTTTTTTTTTTTTTTTTTTTTTTTCAAAAATAAATTACTATTATCTGTTTATTTAAAAAAAAAAAATAACCGTTATGAAATTATATAATATATTTTTAGAATAAAGAGAAAAAAAAATAATGAAAATAAAAAAAAAAAAAATTATGAAAATAAAAAACAGTTAAGATATTTTTTTTTATGATTATAATAATATTCAAAAAAAAAAAAAAAAAAAAAAAAAAAAAAAAAAAAAATATTTTCAAAAAAATCATATTTTCCCAGAAACCAAGGGTTTTGTTTAAAATTTCAATAAAATAATTTTGGTTGGGGCTCAAAAATAATATTCTGGGTATTTTTTTTTTTTTTTTTTTTTTTTTTTTTTTTTTTTTTTTTTTTTTTTTTTTTTTTTTTTTTTTTTTTTTTTTTTAATCAATAGTTTATTGTTTACTTTATTTTTTTGCTTTTTTTTTATTTTTTTTATTTTTTTTTTATTTTTTTTCCAGGATTTTATATTATTTTCTTTTCTTTTTTATAGTTGATGAACAGTCGAAGATTTTTCTTCCTTTTTAGCGATAATTACAACTACACCATCCCTTTTACCAACGGTTGAAGCAGCTATTGGAGAGGATAATCTAATAACCTTTGAAAAATGACCTTCTTGAATATCAGTTTGTCTACAATTTACTTGAGTATTTGGTACAGAGATTTCTGAACCGTTTGGAATTTGAATAGTATCTGGTAATGAGATAATACCTTCTAAAATGATATCCATTTGATTGACAGTGATTTTTAAAGCATTTGGTTTATAGAATGGTATAAAAGCATAGATTATAAATGATTCACTAGTTTCAGTTACATTAACAGGAATACTATTCTGTTTAAAAAAGTTTACACAACTATTACCACCAATAGTATTATTTTGTTTGTTTATATTATTATTATTATTATTATTATTATTATTATTAATACCATTTTTCATATTATTATTATTATTATTGTCACATGTTGTTGTAGTTGTAGTATTTTTATTACCACCACCACCTATAATTGAATTTGAAAATACACTGCCACCACCACTATTTACACCAATACCATCTAATCCATTACCATCGGAAAACATTGAACCATTATTATTATTATTACTATTATTACTACTATTTGCTAATAAACTTAAAGCTGGTGATGGTGATGCTAAAGTACCCCCACCAATTGGGATCACTGTACCAGTTCCTCCAATGGTATAACTATTGTTCACTGCAAATTCACTATCATCAATAGTTGTGTAAGTTCTCTTATTTATTGATTTAATATCACGTAATTCACTTTCCCATCTTGCCAACTCATCATGAGTGAAAGCCCAATCTGGATGACTATTTTTAAAATCTACACCATAGTTTTTCTGTTGTAACTCACTACTATGAATAAATTCAATAAATGGTAACAATGATGCATACTTTATACATGTTAAAAATGCATCATGATTATTAAGTAAACCATTTGAAACATCATGATTCTTTCTCTTTTTTCTCTTTTTAACATCATTTTTTGATGTTGATCTTTCATTTTCTGCTGATGCAATATAATCTTTAATTGAACCCTATTATTATTTGAGTTTTTATTAATATATACATTACATTATTATTATTATTTTATAAAAAATATACATACTTCATCTAAATTTTGAAATATAAAAGTATAAACAGCACCACATAAATTTGCCATATCATTTGGTTGTTTATATCTTTTATCTAATGAAATTTTATTTGTATATAAAGAGAGTACAGTACTTCTTGGTACACTTGGATTCTTTTTACCTGGTACAACTCTAAAGTAGAAAGCGAGGAATGTCAATGCTTCCTTTTTCTTATCATCACCATTACCAATTTTAATATCTTGTGAAACTGGTCTAAGATTTCTTTGTTGAATTAATAATTGTGCTGTAAATACTGGTTGTTCCATTTGTAAATGATTATTTGAATATAGTGGTAAAACTACTGGTGGTGGTGGTGGTGGTTGTGGTGGTGTTGAATAATGATATTCAATAATTTCTTGTTGTTGTTGTTGTTGTTGAGTCGTATCAGTCGTAAATTGAGCTTGTAATGTTTCTTGTTGCTGTTGTTGTTGTTGTTGTGGTTGTTGTTCTTCTTCTTGATTTTCTTTTAATTCCTGCTGTTGCTGTTGTGGTTGTAGTTGTTGTTGATGTTGTGGTTGTTGTGAATTTTGTGAATGTTGTGATAATAAATCAGAGAAAGATGGTAGTGGTGATTCTACTGTTAGTT